>NC_056609.1:2288303-2423303 GCF_018340385.1 Cyprinus carpio
CAGATCACAGAAGCCCTGCTGAAAGATGCTACTTACCAAGACATTTTGTCTCATCTCCCCTCCAGAGACCGTTGGCCTGACACTCCCTCATGTGCGAGCCCACTAAAGTGTACCCTGTGTTACACATGAAGATAGCTGTGGCGCCATAGGTAGTCAGGGTGCCCATCTTTTTGCCATTAGGAGGGGATGGAAGTTCCCCACAGGAAATGACTGGAGGAAATAGCCAATGCAATATCTTGAATACACATGGTAATTTTAGCTGAATAAAGGTCACATTGGTGATGGCGGACACAATATGCCATTCTTATTCACAGTGACTACAAGCTACCAGGAAATGGAGGGGTGAAGTGGGCAAGGCTAAAAGTGTGTTTTTATACTGGTGGACTACCAGTCAAAAGTTTGGACACTCTTTTACTGTTTATTACTAATGTTTTCTCCCTTTTTTTATTTTATTTTTTTTAAACAATGTAGTATAGAATAAAATAAAATAAAATAAAATAAAATAAAATAAAATAAAATAAAATAAAATAAAATAAAATAAAATAAATGGAAATGAAATTGAACATTTAGTTTATTGTCATGCTATAAATACCTACATAACAATTCTAGTTTCATAAAGATAACCATATAAAAATTCCAGTGGTATTTACACCACATACAGTACTGATATAATTTGTCAAATAGCATGTACATACATTTATTTTGTTTTGTTTTATCAAAAATAAAGACTTTAGGTTAAAATGTACACAGATATATTAAGGACATTTTCTATCATTTTAAATGAACTTTTGGTCATATTTTAGTTTAAGGTCCAATTCTCAATATTAACAAATCATTAACTACGCCTTTTGCCTCAATAAACTCCTAATTTGGTGCTTATTATTAGTTAATAAGGTAGTTGTTAAGTTTAGGTATTGGGTAAGATTTGGGATGCAGAATATGGTCATGCAAAATATGTTGATAACAGGAATGCTACTAAGCAACTAGTTAATAGTGAGAATTGGTCCCTATGCTGAAGTGTTTCCAAACCTTTAAATAGCTTTTAATTGTTTACAGTAGTTTGTTCCCTTTCAGTCAGTCACTCACTGACAAATTGGGATCTCACCAGAGAGACCAATCCACTTTGAGTGTATCTAAATGAGCCAATGCACATTGGCATGCAATTATTGCATCCAGCTGCCACTGATAAGAGTGTGAGTATAAGAGGCAGCAGGTGCACCGCATTCATTCATCCTTTCGCTTCAGAGCCGAGCGGTAGTGCATCACTACTGCTCTCTACTTCGTTGTTGCAAAGCAGAAAACCAGCGAGTGCGGACGTTATGGCAGAGCAGGGGTGGTCACGGTCACACGGCAAGAACAGAAAATCATCTTTGTGCAGACAGCCACACCAGGAGTGTGCGGTGGCCAGCTCCACTGCGTGCTTCAGCACAAATGAGCAATCTCTAAAAGAACAACATGTCTTTGCCGGATTTGCCATCACGTCTTTACCGATTGTCGGTTCGTCTCTGTAATTGGGGTGGCGCTGCATCTGTTGGACTCAGAGGTGATTTGAGGATCACAGTGACGGCTTCCCCAGAGGGAGTTCGTCACCCTTTAAGCACTCCACAGCTGGTGGAGCGCCCAGAGGGACGTGCTGGCCCCTCTACACTGTGGAGGGAACCGGCCTTATCCTTCGGTTCGCCCCCTCGAGACCAGATGTCAATCGCTGCATCAGAGGGCGAGCTCTCTATCTCCGGGGATGATGACCCGGCTGTGTTGCACCCTTCGGGTGTGACAGCGTTGTCCGAGCCAGATCCAGAAATGACGGCTATGCTTTCCCGGGCTGCCGAGAATGTCAGGCTCGTGTGATTCTCAGCGCTCCCCCCCTCCGGTGCCATTCTTCCCAGAGGTGCATGAGGAGCTTACACGATCGTGGAAGGGATTGTAATTCCTCCGCTCTCTTGATGGTGGAGCCGCTTTGGGTTACATGGGCATTCCCTCGGTTGAGCGGTCTGTGCCCATGTCCAACAGCTACTTCCCCTTTGTAGGGTGGCCCGTGTCTCCCCTCACGGGCCTGTAGGTATTCGTCAGGTCTAACTGGCAGTGCTTACAGAGCTTGTGGGGAGGGGGCTTCTTCCCTTTATGCCATGTCGTTAATGCGGGTCTAGTGGTCCAGGAGCGCCATCTCTGGCTGTGTCTGGCCGACATGAAGGAGCATGATAAGGTGCAGTTCATGAATGCTCCCGTGTCATGGTGCGGCCTTTCTGGCAACGTTGTCAAGAGCTTTACTCAGCAGTTCTCAAAAGTAGACTGAGCCGATCAAACAAAAAGACACCCTACGCCGGAGGAAACCTTTTGCTTCCAACCCAGCTGCAGCCCCTCAGCCTGCTCGTCGCCGTGGGCTGCCCCCCGTCTCCTGCCCATTCGTGAAACCAGGTAAGCTCTGTAGCATTCTAGTCCCCACTTCATGTTGTCACCCACTGAGCTGTCACAAGCCTCAAACCGGTACCGTGTTTTCTCCCGCACATGGAGAAATCAGGTGAGTGTTACATTTCACACCCAAACTCCACCCACTGCCGTCACAGGCCAGGCCTCGGGCCGAGTCCCTGTGTTCCAACACTCTGCCCCACCGCCCAGTCCATCTCTGTGGCTCCTGCGGCCCATCAGACTCGGCTACGCGATTCAGTTCACCTGGCGTCCCCCCAAGTTCAGGGGCATCTGGTTGACTTCAGTCAAGGCTGTCGATGCCCCTGTCTTGTGTGTGGAAATCGCAGTCCTGCTGGAGAAGGATGAGATAGAGCCAGTCCCTCCTGCCGATATGGGCCCAAGAAAAGCGGTGGGTTATGACCAATCTTGGATCTGCGAGTTTTGAACCATGCGCTTCACATGCTGCAATTCAAGATGTTGACGCAGAAACGCATTTTTGAGTGCATCAGTCCCCAAGATTGGTTTGCAGTGATCTACCTGAAGGATGCATACTTTCATGTCTCTATCCTCCTGTGGCACATTCCATTCCTGTGGTTTGCATTCGAGGGTCGGCATGTCAGTGCAAGGTCCGGCCCTTCTGGCACCGCAGGCAGTTGGGTCTTCAGGTCAACTGGGAAAAGACCAAACTCATGCCAAAGCATAGGATCTCTTATCTTAGCATGGAGTTGTATTCGGTCAGCCAGACAGCATGCCTCACCCAGGAACTGAACTACCTCAAGACTTTATCAGGCAGGACGGCGGCCCCACTAAAATTCTTTCAGAGGCTCCTGGGGCATATGGTTGCAATCGCAGCAATAGTTCCTCTTGGTCTGCTCCATATGATACCGCTTCAGCACTGGCTCCATGGCTGAATCCCAAGGTGGGCGCTGCGACATGGTACTCACCGGGTTCAGATTACACTGGCCTGCTGCAGAACCTTCAGCCCTTGGTCAGATCCCTCGTTTCTCCGGGCAGGGGTGCACCTGAAACTGGTATCCAGGCATGATGTGGTATTCATGGATGCCTCGGCCACTGGCTGGGGGGCCACGTACAACGGGCACGCAGTGTCAGGGGTTTGAGCAGGTCCCCAACTGCATTTGCATATCAATTGCCTCAAGTTGCTAGCAGTACGCCTTGACCTGAGCCACCTCAGAGGGCGCCTTCGGGGCAGGGACGTTCTGGTCCGCATGGACAACACTCCATTGAATATATCAACCGGCAAGGCGGTTTACACTCCTGTCGCATGTTGGAACTCGCCCGCCACCTCCTCCTGTGGAGTCAGAAGCATTTGAGGTCCCTTGGTGCCATCTTCATCCCGGGTGTGTTTAATCAGGCAACCGACAAGCTTACTCGAGCAGCACATCTGGGAGAGTGAAGACTCCAACCCCAGGCAGTTCAACTGATCTGGAGACGATTCAGAGTTGCTTAGGTAGACCTGTTTGCATCTCCAGAAACCACCCTTTGCCAGTGGTTTTACTCCCCAACCGAAGCAACGCTCGGCACGGACGCACTGGCACACAGCTGGCCCCGGGGCCTGTGCAAACTTGCATTACCCCCAATGAGCCTCCTTGCACAGACACTGTGCAAGATCAGGGAGGACGAGGAGCACGTCTTGATTTTGCTTCATATTGGCCTAACAGGAACTGGTTCCCGGAAATGTTTGATCAGAGCCGTGCTTTCCTTCTTGCAGCAAGGGTTGAAGCGTAGGCTGCCTCTCTTAACGTTTACATTGCTGCTATTTCGGCCCATCACGACCCCATAGAGGTGAGCCCAACAAACTGCCCCCTTTGAGCCTTTGCAGTCAGTTGGTTTGAAGTTTCTTTCAATGAAGCCACTACTCCTGACTACATAGGCCTGGATCAAGAGGGTGGGGGACCTGCAGGCATTTTCGATCAACGAATCGTGCCTTGAGTTTGGGCCAGCTGAGTCCGGTGCAACACTGAGACCCCAGCCCAGCTACGTGCCCAAGGTTCCTACCACTCCTCTCAGGGACCAGGTACTGAACCTGCAAGCACTGCCCCTGGAGGAGGCAGACCCAACCCTAGCTTTGCTCTGTCCTGTACGCGCACTGCGGTACTCTACCTTGCTTAAGGACCTCAGAAGAGCTCTTTGTCTGGTACAGTGTATAGCAGAAGGGAAAAGCTAGTTAATAGTAAGAATTGGTTTTTAAAATAAAATGTTACCACTAGGTTCTTGATTTTAATAAGGAAATGTGAGCAGTGATAGGCCATTTAAAACTTTTGCCAGGATGCTAGGGAGTTTTGAGTGTCAGTGTGTTACTATGCATTTTTTTTTATTTATTTTTTTACCACATTTAGATGCTAAGGTGTTCTGTGAGGTTTCTGAACAAAAGAGGCCACTCTGTGATATTCTGGTATCAAGATATAGCTTATATTCCTGCTTCAGTGTAAGCCTATAAAATTGTATATTTGTCTAACAGGTGAAAATCATACATCTGGTCACTAAAGGTGCTCTCACACTAGCACTTTTGGTGCGCACCCGGGTTCGATT
Source organism: Cyprinus carpio (assembly GCF_018340385.1). Lineage (NCBI taxonomy): Eukaryota > Metazoa > Chordata > Actinopteri > Cypriniformes > Cyprinidae > Cyprinus > Cyprinus carpio. The sequence continues at coordinate 2,293,260 of NC_056609.1, forward strand.
GACTTTAGAGTTCAGTTTGTTTGGATGATGTGAACGCTGTCCACCCGAGTCTACTTAAAATATGGTCTGGGGTACGGTTCAAGTGAACTCCAGTACGGTTAGCTGCTGATGTGAACGCAATCGTACCAAATCGCGGAAATGAACAGCTATTAATGACGTATTATTTGATAATTTTGTGTTTTGTGTATGTGTGTTTTACTCATTTTCATGATGAGCACGACTGATGCGCTGCAAACAGAGAGCTGTATATCTCATTTCTGTTCGCCTTCAGTGTTCTTTAGATCATTTGCAGTACATTCGTAAAACAGACGTAAGTGGTGTTATGTACCGAAGCTTTGTAAACAAAACGAACGGTTCAAAAATGTAAATATATCAAAGTGTAGAGAGCAATGTTATGCATTTGCCGCCTTCTCTTGCGTCGCCATTACTAAGCAACGGGGTAAACAGCTGATGGCTTGATGACGCACACGAACATGGTTCGGACCCAAATAAAATAATATGAATGCAGTCCAGCGGGGCAGGGGGAGATGGGGGGTTGGGGGCAATCGAACTCGGGTTCAGACCAGGCAAGTGAACCAAGTGTGAAAGCACCCTAAGTCTCTTTATTAAACAATAAGCACAAATTGAGGTTTTATTTCTCGTCTGTAGTGCTAACGATACAGGATTAAATACACAAGATTTCATACCTGGGGTTAGGAATTTGTTCAAATCCACAACCCTGAGAATGAGCATCAGTAATAGCGATGCTTACCTTAGCAAACAACACTAATGCATTGTTATGTGCATGCACTAGTCATGCAATCAACACACATTTATTTTGTGACATTTTAAGATGTCCAATTACAATTTAAGCCCCAGCTGTTTGCATCTGTTCCTTTCATTAACAACTTCCTCATCATGGTGCGTAAACACATTAAAAATTAAGCTGCCTCTGATTAGAATATTTACATTTTGCTCTCTGACCTCGAATTAGTTAAAGCATTTTTCACCGAAGACTTAATCACCATGATAATGTTTACACAGCCTGTCCCCGCGGTGGAAACCGGGCCACGATCAGAACTGACTAAGCAGTGGATGGCATCTTATGCGCGCATGCTAAATCCAGAGGATTACGCTTGGATCAGTAGAGAAATAAACGAGACGTGGTATAGACAGCGGCCAGATTTCAGACATATTAGCTACCCTAATGAATTTGTTTCATTAGCTCACAATGGATGCTGTTTGGTAATTAACACAGTGATCTTTTCGTGAAATCCCAAGAGCGGAATTTGGAATTCAATTGTGTTTTTTTGTGGGGTCTTCTTAAAGGAATAGTTCAGCCCAAATTGTTAATGTTATCATTAATTATTCACTTTCATGTGATCTTCTTTCTTCTGTGAAACACAAAAGATGACAGTTCTTTTTTTTCCATTCAATGAAAGTGGATGATGATTTATACAGCAAATATCCTAAATGGACAAAAAAGTATGCGAGTCTCATTGTGTTTGTGTAAAAGCATTCTTACTCTTGCAGGTAGACTTCTCCTCCAGCCCTTCCCATGTTGCATTAGCTAAGCATTTGATGGTCCTCCTGCCCATCAGATAGTAGCCCGGGGAGCAGCTCAGCATTATTTGTGCGCCAAACTCATTCAGCGAGCCCGAGATGAGACGCCACACCATGTGTTCTGAGAGCATGCTTTCAATGTTAGGGCACTGAACCGCTGCAGGACAGAAGGCAAAGAACGCATTAATGGAAAACCATGACCTTGTGGGTCCTAGAACTGGAATAACTAGAGCTTTTAGGAATTATGGGATAGATATACAATACCAGTGAAAAATTAGGACACACTTGACTGAATGCATGCTTCTCAAAGGCTGCTTTACGTGCTTGAAATTACATTGCACTAAAACATAACTTTCATTATTAAATCATTGATAAACATTATATAATTCTTAACAGATCATTAGTTAAAATTTCCACAGCTAGAAATATGAGATAATGTGCTTGTTAGAGTTCCCAAATGTACTAATTAAACATTACCTAATGATTATCAGATCATCATTTAATGCAAATTGAAATGCTTATAAACATCATTAAACTTTTAATTCATATGATCAGGCACTTTTTAGAACTCTTCAAATGATTTTGACAAATGAGTAAAAACGTCATTAATAAATCATTAACAAACATTATATAATGCTTAACGCATCTTTAGTTAAAATGTCATTAAACTTTACACTCATGTACTTTCAACAAATCTACACAGAAATTATATAAAGATTATACAATAATCCTCAACAACATTTAATCATTGCATAACATCTTTTAAAATCATTTGTAGGTTTGTAGAAAGTATATGATCCTAAAGTTTAAAGACATCTGTACGCGATTTAATTATCTGTTAATCATTGGGTAGTGTTTAATAAGTTTATTAGTAAACATTAATTAAATTATCTCATGTTTGTAGCATTTTGAATATGTGATCTGAAAATTATTATACTGTGTTATCAAATATAATTTTTCTATATTTAAAATGAATGAGTAGCCAACAAGCGTCCAGAATATGCTATTTAAAAAGCATCCCATAAGCTGTATCCAAAATTTTTATTTAAAATTTTTGTCATTGAGGTGGTTTGTATTTTTGGATAAAATTACACCTTTCACATTCACCATTGCTCTCTAAACTCACACCATTGGTTGAGAATCTTGGACTGACTTCAAACAAAGATAGCAATGTTTGAAAGAATTTTCACTCTTTCTAAGTTAACCTATGAATGACTTGGCTTTCATTTCATTTCGTTAGCACATTCAAGATTGGAAAATGTGGTTGATTTGTCTTGTGTGCTCATATAAAGGTGGTTAAAAACTGAAGTGGAAACATAAGGTTTCAGAGTAACAATATTGCAGCCGGCACGGAACAGATGGTCCTTTGATTGAACAGCAAAGTGCATAGCTCGTCGCATCAAACTTTGAGGGAAAAAAAGGCTTGCAAGCTAGGTCAGGTATACTAAACAAGTTCTTAAGTAGAACAATACATATTTCCCTCCCCCTGCCTTTATCTCTCACATAATGTTCTCTCCCCATGTTCTACATGACAAAGATTTTACATCCCTCAGCTCGCACTTGTTTAGATAATTACAAACATCTCGAGTGCTGTAGCATACAGCTAGTCTCAGACACCGTGGATGTGTCATACTATCATCCGAAAGCTCTAGAATGAAAGAACACCTTGACATGGTGTTATGGAGCAGGGCAGAAGCCTCATCCTTTCTCCTTTCCATCGATGATGAGGAATATCATAATATTAAATGACATTATCTGTAGCAACATCGGCTGAAATGAGCGTCTTTCTTGCCGTGACCTCTGAATACATAATACATGGTTATTTGGCTGTGGGCTCTTTAGTCGGCTTTGTAGGCTAATGGTAATTCAGGTCAGAGGGGGGACATGCCACATCATACCATTTGTCTTGTTTGAGTTGCCAAACCACAAAAAATCAAGTCATTATTGTTAATTTAGCCAATTACCTGCCCTACATTACTCTCAGAAGGGGAACTGAGCGAGAAAGCGGCTGACTGCGGTGGTTCAATGAGGTGGTAGATTTTAACATGCTGTTGGCATAGAAACAGAGGGCTTGATTTGCTCACGTAAACAGCGGGTAGGATGTGCCACGTTGCTCCAGGTGCCATCCTCCAGGCAGACGGCAGTGAGCAGGCTGCTTACGTCAGGCTTATAGCCCTCCTCGCATTGGTACTGCACCTCACTGCCCACTGTGTATTGGAAGCCGTGGAACGACCCATTAGCAGGAGACTCTGGCGCTCCACAAGACACAGCTGCCAATCAGACACAAACAGCATTACAGGTGGATACATGCTCAACAGCACATCTATATATAGAACTCTCATTCTATTCAAATTCGTACAACACCTACTGACTTGACTTTCTAGAAAAAGCGCTACATGAGCAGCAACACTTTCAAACTGTATCACTCGTTCTAAACACAGGAAGTCTCAACAAAAACATTTTCTTTAAAACTGAAGCTAAATAAATTTGAATAGGTGATTTACATTATTTTTATTATTATATTTTTATTCCGGATTAAGTAGTAAAGGATGTATTGTGCTTTTTTATCTCCTTTATGCTATATATTTTGTGTTTTTTAATGTGGAAGTGTGAATTATGGACTACGGTGAAACTGAATGCTTGATTGTAAATAATGATAATAAAAAGCAAAGCAGATTAAAAAATTTATATAAGTAAAACAAGCAAATATATATTTACTCTTTTATTTTATTATTTACTATATATTTACTCTTTTTATTCATTATTTTGAATATTAAATGCACTATCAACATTTTACATACTGGATTAATTTTACATTACCATGCATTATACACAATGTTTCTGATATGTTTATAGATTCTATGCATATATAGAAATACACATGTGTGTGTGTGTGTGTGTGTGTGTGTGTGTGTGTGTGTGTATAATATATATATATATATATATATATATATATATATAGCTTGGAAGTAGGAGCTTTGCTGGAACACCTGAAGGTGGTAAAACCATAAAATATTATGAATAATAATAATAATAATAATAATAATAATAATTTGTTTATTTATTTATTATAAACCAAAATCTGATTGAAATCTGGTGCAATATGTTGCAAAACACTTTACAGTAAGGTTTCATTTGTTAACATGAGTTCACTACATTGTTTAACATTAACAATGAAAAATATTGATACAATGGGACTTTATTGTAACGTGTCACTAGAACTTGAAACCCGTAGTCAGTCAGGTCCCATTGGTTTTGCATCAGGTAGCAGACCTCTATTACATGCAACCATTCATATATGGAATTAGCTCTTTTAAACAAGAAAAATAAAGGAGGTCTCTAAAAAATGTCAGGCACACAGAGGAAAGCAATGGGACCAATTAAAACTCTTCCTTGTTAAAATGATCACAACCTGATTTAAAATCAAGCCCTGAGCCCTCCTCTACCTTAGACTGGCCTGCTGGCAGACTGCATGGATCGCTCCCACCACTTAAAGAAATTATTGGCCTTAATTAGCACCCGTTCTAGATGCCCTTCAATACAAATGGGGCCTAGCCAGAGCTATTCTGAGCTGTGTGCAATGGTAAAAGTATATTAGTGCCATAACCTCCAGTCCTTGAAATGGTTGCTTTTACCTTTGTGTGATTAAGAGTAATGAGATTCCATGAGTAAAATCTTTGCTTGATAAATTTATAGAAAGTTTGGCTGGCATCTTTGTGAAACATACTGAAAAAGGTCAGAATTTAAGTGCAGCCCTGGGCACCATTTTTGGGCAGCAGTCAGCAGAAGCTTTCCATTCACTAGAATGGTCTGAGACTGAATAACGCACTAATGACAAAACGGGGATACAGTTTTTATGTCATAAGGGTAAATTTTATTGAAATTGAGATTTAACATCATCTGAAAGGTAAATAAATAAGCTTTCCGTTGATGTATGATTTGTTAGGATAGGACAATATTTTGAGATACATTTACAGTATTTAAAATTCTGGAATCTGAGGGTGCCAAAAAAAAAAAAAAATAATAATATTTTGATATTATAGTGATAACAGATATTATAGTGATAACAGAACTTTAATGTATTGTGTGTGCATAATTATTATGCAGGTTGATATTCTGATCATATTTTTCTTTTCCAAGCACATTTTACCAATTCTAGACCACATCAATCTTAATAACTACTATTAATTTTGTATTTAATCATTTATAAGTGATATATAATCCTCCATGAAGGCTGGAAAAACTCCTCATGTTCAGGTGTGCTTAATTATAAAGCAGGTTCTTTTTTACAGATAAAATGAGCCAAAAAAGAGATTTAACTCAGACTGAAAAGTCAAAAAATATTAATTATTACTCACTTTCATAACAGAATTGAAAAAATTGCAAACCTCACATAAAATAATTAAAAAATAAAAAAAGCTCCTTTTTAGTTTGACCTCCAGAGGTTAATGGTCAAAATTTTATCAAGGTTAAGCGCATCTTCTTTCACAGAATATTTATTAGAAAGAGAATAAATAAATAAATAAATAAATTACTTTCTTTTTAAAAGTTTTAGACCCTATTATTCCTACATTATTCATGAAAGGTGCAATATACTTAATCGTTATATAATCATCTCAGCCTCATCTCTTAACCTGCCTTAAACTTGCACAAATAACAGCTGGGAACAATTAGGCCTACATACAGTTCATTCGCTCACTATTTTTATACAAGTGTATGTCTGATGGATGACTCGTCTCACTAATGAATGCACAGCAAAGCTCTAGAAGAGACCTTTTTCTTTAACAATGCTCTGGAACAGAAGACACGAGGGCTCGGAGTGCGAAAGGAGAAAGGGCGGACAAAATGCCACGTAGGCTGAAGGATAAAATTAGCACCTCAATAAAAGAGGAAGGAGCAGAGAAGGAAGCATGAACAATGAAATTAAGAGAAACCGCGGCACATCAAACACATTCAATTACATTTCTGTCTTAGTCTTAGCGTGACTGAAGAGTCACCCATTATGACATTGGGACAAATGACACTCGTGATCTCATTGCACAGTCCTCGACGGAAGTATTTAATGGAATAAAAGCGGCTTCTCGTCGAGGCGTGCGGAGGTGCTTTTGAGCGCCCTGCAGAATGACACATTTTTTTCATATGTGAGGAGGCAGGTTGCCTTTTCAAGGCAATTCCCAGTCATTTAAATGAGGAGAATGAGCCAGTGAATATCTCTGCTGCGTTTGAGTTACCTTGGCACAGTGGGGCTGGATTGTCCCACTGGTAAAGCCCACTGGGATGAAGTCTGCATGTAGAATTTCTGTGACCCACAAGCCTGTAGCCAGCGTTGCAGTAATACTGGAGCCTGCTGCCTGGCCGATCTCTCGCCCTGTTGATGACTCCTCCATTCTTGGGTGGATCATTCACACTGCAGTACGCAGCTGCCAGAGATGGTAACAAGCACAGTTTGTTATAGTATGATGTTCAGGGTTACTGAAAAATGTAACTTCTTTAAATCAGTTTTGTCCATGTGAAAACATTGTGCACTTTTTTAACCTTTATGTAGATTTTAGTGTTATGTGGCAATTTTTGTGTGTGATGATAATGACATTGCCCACTTTTCAGATATTAACACAGTTTATGCATTTATATAACACACTTACGGGACCTTATCTGTTATAATTTCCTTTGAAATTAGGCTAAAAATATTTCTTAAGGATAATTTTGCTGGTAAATAAGGCATACTGATTAAAAACTGTTGACTTGTCATTTACTTCTATACAATAAACAAGTATTTTGCTGGTCAATGTAAAAAATCTGCGTCCTGAAGCAAGACCAGTTCTCCACTTCTTTGGCAGCTTTTTATTGCACAGAAAATTAAATCTAAGAGTAATCCGTATTTTAATATATAATAATAATTCAGTTAATTCAGTGAGTATGGTGGTACATGGTCGTTTCGATGAACTCAAAACTATGTGATGTGGACTAAAAGCAATACAGCTCAAACTCGGATTTTATGAGGTCTTTAAAACTGTTTAAACTTAATTCAAAGATAAAACGAATGTGCAGCTTGATGATTATAAACTGATCATTAGATCTTGTCTTTGATATGACACAAATACAAGTTTACCCATCATAAAAAGTGATGTGACTTGACGTGACATACAGCCAAGTATGGTGACCCATACTCAAAATTCATGCTCTGAATTTAACCCATCCAAAGTGTATACACAAAGCAGTGAACACACACCGTGAACACACACCCGGAGCAGTGGGCAGCCATTTAAAGCCCACTGTGTGAAGTTTGGGGCAATTTTTTCACATTTAGGATTTTTGTAGATTTATGCTCTTCAAAGCTTAATCTCACTTCAGACAGATCAAATCAAATGCATCATCACACCAACTCTGCTGAGAAGTTTAGACTTAGCTGTGAGTGATTAACTAGACCTATGTGGCACTGAATTTTAATTTTATTTACCTTGAAAGACCAACAGACTAAGAAAGGCTGGAAAAACAAGAAGGGGCTTGAAGTTGCTTCTCAAAGATGCTTTATAGAGATAACAGTGTTATATTCATCAAAAAGTGTTACCTACTTCCTGTAATTATTTAAAATAAAAAAAAATAAAAACACACTAACCACTAAGAGGTTTAGAAATCACAGTTCCTCCGAGCAACACATTGGTTTCTCTTTCTGTCTACTCTTGACAAAATCCAATAAACAGGAAACATGTGGCAACACAATAGAATAATGTGCATTTATATGGGATATGATGTATGATTTATTAACTGATATTTGGTTGGAGAGCAAGAAACACTGACAGAGAGGCAGAGAAATGGGAACGGGTGAAGAGATGCCGAGTAACCATGGCCACTGGCTTTGTGGCTCATATATCATGTTTAGCCATTGGTGGAAATGTCGGTCAGAAGCATACAACATGGTAGTTATTCAGCAAAATTCATTACTGCATCTTTGACCTCTATTACAGCAGACTTGCCAATGGCTCCCTCAAGGTAGGACGTGTCTGGATCTAGCCTAATGAGGGTCAACTTAGAAAAAGCTGACTTTTTTACTTATTGACCCATTTGGATCCAAAGCAACAACCTTGGAAAGCTAAATGGTGGGAATTAATCTGAGGCACATATTATTACATACTATTGAATGTACCAACAGGCTAATTAGAAATAATTGTAAATGCATTACTGATTTAAATGCCTGGATGGAGCTAAAGAAAAAAACAAACAAACAAACAAAAAAACTGTCTTTATTACAGCACATTCGTCCTCCTTTCTACATGTGTTGCAGGTTTTGTGCTCAATAAGTTTTTTCCAAGTTTTTAAGAATATCCCTACATTAATTCTGGGTGAATCCATGAAAAACATAAAATGATGAAATATGTTTAACAAACCTGTGTAGCGTATTTTGAAGCCCATCTTGCTGGTTGCATGATCAGTTGACCATCTGAGGTAAAGCTGGTTTGTTTTGCTAGTGAAATTCAATTGTGTGGAGTGGTTCCCACTCAAAGCCACCAGCAATGGACTCTGTCCAGATGGCCCTGGTAAATAAAACATCACAAAAACAACAAGAAAAGCTAAATATTGCAAACCACAAATCTGTTGGGCAGCAACAAGACAGATGTGATTTTAGGAAGAAACAAACGTCATAGAGCAGTGGTTCTCAAACTTTTCAAGCCAAGTGCCACCTTTGATCAAATCAGCATATCCATATTCAACCTAGTCACCACAACTGTTTGTACTACACTGTTTTTCCTGTCACTCGGCTGGTTCCTTGAGGATCTTCAGAAATTCTCTAAAATGCATATAATAAAATGTGAAACTTTTATGATCCATTTCATAACCACTTACACCTTATAATAAATATATTTCTGAATCCTGACCAATGTACTATCTTTAATCTTCTCTTGTCTGTTTATAAGTAATTAGATTGCTCTGCATTGTCCAAATGATGTTCAAAACTGAGTGCTAAATTCAGTGTTTCTGAGTAAAATTCAGACCACCCACTGAAGGGATAGTTCAGTAGTTTTAGTAGTTTAATTGTTTTACTGATCTGAGGTAATAATGATCTAAATAATGTTCAGTTTCTTAAAAAGACAAATCGTTTCTCTTGATAAGTCCTCAATATATCATCAGGAGCCACAGTTATTCATTTTGTGTTGCCTGTATATGTTTTTTTGACTCTCAAAGTGATGGTAGCTGTTGACATTTTGTGAAACACCAAGGACAGTTTCAGCTAAAAAATGTCTTTATTGCCCTACTTCAGAAAATAAATAAATGAATAAATAAATGAATTCCTACATCTTGGATGGCCTGAGGGGGAGTAAATTAACAGCACATTTTCATTTTTGGGTGAACTATATCACTTTAAGCATGCCTCCTAAATATAAAGCATTTTTGTCTCAGTTCTTGGTTTGACCTTTTGCTTTAATAGTAAGCATTTACTTTTTAAAACTTGTCAAAATGGCTCACAAATGATTTTTCCAAACATATAGTTGTGTTATACAGTGTTGTTCTGGGTAGAATAGAATAGAATAGAATAGAATAGAATAGAATAGAATAGAATAGAATAGAATCTACCATCAAAGATCTCCAGTTCGTCAAACTGCTTCTCGCTCTGGAACATTTCCACATAAATGGCGATGGTAAAGGCAGGCTGCACTCTAATGATCCAGGAGCAGGTCTGGGAGTTGGGGTAGTTTTTTGGGAATCCTGGACTCAGGATCACACCAGAGGAAGCAGACCGTTCCTCATTTGCAGGACACTGAGCTGTAGCATAGACAAAGCATTTCACAGGAATTATGGCTATATTACAAATCAAAATGTGGTTATCCTACTAACAAAGCACAAGATGCAAGCTCCAGAGTATTCCAGTAAAAACAGTAAAGTTGAAAAACTTCCTCCAACATGCGCAGTGCTTCCCCTGGATTTACCTCAGGGGCCGCGAGCCTTGGTTTGAGGAAGCAACAAAGTGAGTTGAAGCTTTTTGTTAATCCGCTTTGTGGGCGGGAGGGTGGAGGAAACAAACCAGGAGAACTATCGCTTCTTCATGGCACTGTACAGAAAGTACAGACAAGCCCAAACGGCTCAAATTTACAACTGAAAGCTTTGCTGTGGATAACTGGAATGCTTTTTTCCCCTTTGCTCCAAAGACAGCTGTTGGCTACTGTCTATTTGTTAACATACAACAAAGCAATGCGGCCTCTGGGGTGTTCAATGCCATCTTTTTATGGATTATAATTTCACATGCTTTGATTACAAGAATCACACTAATGATTTAACATCTTTATTATTTTAGATTGGTGGTCTCTTTAAATTATTTACATGAAGTACTTCTTTTAGGTTGTGTTTTGTAATTCCCACTATTAAATATATTCTCATTACTGTAATATGGTGCATTATTTGTGTATTACTATAAACAAATAATAATAATAATAATAATAATAATAATAATAAAAATAATAATAATAATAATAATAAAAATGGATGTGCACATTCTGGAGGAAATAGCATTTTTAGGCTTTATGCTGCATAAGAGTCAGTTTGCCATCATCAGCACGCTAAGCTTGCATCTTTTTTTCTTTCAGCACAAAAATAAACAATGCAAGGTATGCACTATATATCATTAGGTTAAATATATGCATGAGATATCAAATCATAATTCAGTATGCAGCATATCAGAATGAATCAGAATGAGCTTTATTGCCAGGTATGTTTACACATACAAGGAATTTGTTTTCGTGACAGAAGCTCCGCAGTGCAACAGAATTACAGCGACAGAACAAAAAACACACAATAAAAGAATAAAAAAGTAGGTAAGGAATGACAATATACAAATTGACAATTGTATGGCAGATAAATTACAATGAGCAGTTATGTATGTACAGGTATATTATGTGCAAAAACATCTAAGTGTACACTAAATATGTGTGTTAGATAAATAAGTGTATGTGTGTGTAAATATAAATAGTGTAGTGTGTTCCACAGTTATTATCTGTTATGATAATATACTACCATGGCATATAAATACTTTATACAATTTAAATAATTTACTACCAATATTATTTTTTACATTTCAACAATCAAAATGGGATTTTTTTTTGTTTTCATTACAGTTAAAATGCAAAAAAAAAAAAAAAAAATATTTGGGACCTGTTCTGACTATTATCTAGTTGCTTGTTAGCATGCATATTACTCACATATTGGCTGTTTATTAGTACTTATAAAGCACATATTAATGCCTAATTCTGTATGACCATATTTTAGATCCCTTAATTCTACTCCATACCTAAACTCAAAAACTACCTTACTAACTACTGATAAGCAGCAAATTGGGAGTTTACTGAGGCAAAGTCATAGCTGAATAGTGAGAATTGTTCCCCAAATTGAAGTGTGACCATATTATGTATTTCCACATTGAAATAAATATATTTTTGTAATATTTTTACAGGTTTTGTTCTTCACTGACCTTCACACACTGGTGGTGGACCCTCAAACTGCAGGTGAGAATTCAGCTTACAGGTGAGCTCATCGCTGCCAACCAATGTAAATCCAGGAAAGCATCGATACCTCACAATGTCACCTGCATGGTACAGTAAGAAGATTTTTTTTTTCTTTTAAATCATGACTTTGATATTCTTGCAGAAATTTGACAGCTGTTCATACCAATTTCATAGTCTTGGTCTTCAAATAATATCTCTGCTTGTTCAGCCGTAGGGGGAGGAGGGCATTTCTTGAGTCGATAAGCTAAGGAAAAAAAAAATTAAGCAATTTGCCTATTCGTTCACTTTAATAGGCATGACACATTTCACACAAGCCAACCCACTCACAGTATGAGTTATATATACAACATGTGACAACATTCAATTCCATGCATCGACATACTGGGAACCCTCTCAAGAATAAAAGCTGCACTGAAACCACACATCTATAACTCGCAAATATGCCAGACCTGTTCTGAAATGAAAGTTGGATGTATAGATGAAAGACTGGTTCATTTTCACACTCCGATTTTCCTATGCTTTTCAAAAACATGCCTGCATGCTGACACTGATATCAAAGAGGCCAAAGGAAAGCTATTTTGGACTCTTCTAATCTCCAGAAATAACGTGATGTCATCAGAAGTTGCATTCATGCCTCCTTAGAGTATAAAAACAAGTTGAATCCCATCTTTCGAATATATATTTCAAGCGTATGCATTGCACTTCGGCAGCAATATTTTTCATTTGAAGGAGAAACTAACCATGGAAATTGAGGACAAAGAATCCACTTGTCGAGAAGTCGCTGTGGAACTTGATAAGAACCTGATTGAGACTGCTGTAGGCTGACTCAAGGGCTGTGTTGCCGCTGAAAATTCCCAGCTGTGGGTAGCTTTGCTCTGGGCCGTCCCTGGAAGAGGAAACATGCATTACATTACAACCTGTGATCCTGCCGTTAAACGGCATTATAATGCCTCGGAACTCCGAGTGGTTTGAGAAAATTGATTAACTTCCGAATTTACAGTGAGATTGTGCTGACTTTTGAATAAAAGCATTACATTACAGACCAGCTTGAACAAAAACAAAAAAAAATGATGACTTAACAGAATAGTCTGCTTGTTTAATGGCTTAGAAGATTAATGGACAATATTACTGGGAAAGCGCCTGAGATGCATATTTCCACATTTTTAATCAACTCTTGTTTCAAAATATTCAGTGGGAATTATGACATTCGGCTCTGCGCTTTGTGATTATTACAAAATACCTATGATTTAATGAAACTAGATTTCCATTCAGTAACTTTAGAAAAAGAAATGAAGGTGTTTCAAATGAAGAAATTGGGTGAAGAACCTGTTGAGCCATCTTTCAAAAGTACAAAAGTATTTCAATTAGTACTTATAAAGCACATATTCTGCATGACCATATTCTACATCCATAATCCTACCCAATACCTAAACTTAACCACTACCTTACTTATTATCAATACGCAGCAAATTAGTAGTTTACTGAGACAAAAGCCATAGGTAATGGTTTGTTAATAATGAGAATTGGACCTTAAAATAAAGTGTGACCATTTATATATATATATATATATATATATATATATATATATATATATATATATATATATATATATATATATATATATATATATGGAGTTAATTGCAAATTATTAATATCCCCATATTAACTGTTTTTGTAATTTTTCTAAAACGGTTGTAAATTAGGCTTTCTGTTTTTCATGAGAATCACCCAAACGCTTTGAGTAAAAAGCTTTACAACTTCAAAGACATCTGAACTTTTCTTGAAATCTGGCTTTGCACAGTGACTACAGACTACAAATGTCAGTAAACAAAGTGGAGCTCGATTTGCGTAATGATTTGCTTGATGTATGGCAACAATAGCAGCATTAGTCTAGTTTGAAAGCTTAAATAATTGTCTTGTCCTCATCTCAGGCTGATATTTGCCAAACGACTCGTTAAATGAAGCTGCGCTCACCAGACAGCGATATAGTCAGTCACAGGCTCAGTTTGGAGCAGGGTGAAGTTGATGTAAACCCCATGTCCATGGGGCACGGTGATGAGCCAAGTGCAGTCCTGAGAGTCTGGGTACTCATTTGGGTACTCTGGAGAGAAAATGGTGCCGTTTGGAGCCGTCACGTTGTAGCCACAGGGAGCTGTGTGCAGATAAACATCATTCAACCACGACTGCATTAGTAATCTGTCTTTCTGAATAACGGCTAATGTTAAACACCAGGGAATTCAGCAAAATCAGAACAGTAACGGCATTATCTGACATTATTTACCCACTCTCGTGTATATTTATGTATATATCTATATATTGTTTTTGAAGAATTTGCATTTAGTTATTTTTCATAGTTCTCATATGGACTACTTCCATTGCACTTTAAGTTTTTTTTTTTTTTTTTTATGTGTGTGTGTGTGTGTGTGTGTGTGTTTACAGATGTCACTATGAAATGTTGTTATATGGAGAATGTTGTATGGGGGAAAAAACAACACAAGAGTGCATAAACAATGGCAAAATATACACATCTTCTCTTTTAAAGACTACTAAAGTAGACAGAACGGTTTCATTTGCAGAAGACTGAAAACTGATGAAGAAAACAGAACATTCCTGAGGCTGCTAGAAAAAGACTTGTATAGAAGATACTGGCACAGAGTTCACAACAGAATAACACAGTTGTGATAAAAAAAGAAAGAAAAATGGCCCAATAGTCTTTGCAGTGCAGATTCCCTGCAAACGGAAGCCTAGGAGGAACATGTTGAGCGACTGATCAATAAGAGACAGGTCGGATTTCACACTACACTACCCACGCTAATCATCAAGGCTACAATTTAGAACAGCTCCCAGTAGCATATGTCTCCACTGTTCAGGTCTTCAAAGTCTGTTTTAAAGATGGTTTTAAAACACAATGGCTCTTATTGTACTAGTAATACAAAGAAGTAACACTTCACTTAAAGAGCATAGTTAAAAATACATTTGGGAGAATATAATACCTTTGTAAGTCTCAAAAAGTCAGAATTCTTAAGAATTTTTTGGTTTTGGTTTTTTTCCTTTTTTTTCAAAGTGTGGGCAAAGAGGGCTGAAAATAACTGCATGCTAATCACAACACAACTTGAGAAACAGGGACAGAAGGAAATAGGACAATTTTTTACTTTCTTCCCTTCCTTTTACCTTCACAGCGAGGAAAGGGGTGGTTCCACTTCCTGTTAATTCCGTGCTGGCATGTTAGCACAGGGTAACCGACTAACACGTATCCCGGGAAGCATTCAAATGTTATGGATTGGCCTGCGTTGAAATCGCTGTTGATGATATACCCATTGTGGAATGGATATGGATCTTGACAGTTTTGTAATTCATATGCTACAAGACAAAAGAAAAAAAAAAAAAAACAGAATATAT
Source organism: Cyprinus carpio (assembly GCF_018340385.1). Lineage (NCBI taxonomy): Eukaryota > Metazoa > Chordata > Actinopteri > Cypriniformes > Cyprinidae > Cyprinus > Cyprinus carpio. The sequence continues at coordinate 2,308,694 of NC_056609.1, forward strand.
GAGTATCTGTAAATCCATGTCTGGAAGTTGAAGCATGATATTTACTAGTGGGCCCACTTTAAAGAATTAAAATAATTGTTTCATTCAGTCATTATCTCCCCACCTTCATGCTGTTTCAAACCCATGCAAATTTATTTTGTGAAACATAAAATAAAATGTTTATGCTTCACTGAAAAAAAAAAAAAAAAAAAAAAAAAAACACATAAGCTATATCTGATCAAATGCACATTATTATTCTTTAGCTTGGGTTAAACAAATTAATTTGGCTTGGTTGGAACAGCAGCTACGCTAATTATGTCTCTGTTTGTTTCTCTGTTTTTGCCACAGGATTGATGTCCCGTGGTAACTAGGATTTACACAAGCTTCAGTCTGGATCCAGAACACCTGAGAAGAGATGATGCCAACACCTCAGAGGACCTCAGATGATGCCAACCCAGAGACAACATACAGATCTACCACATTTTGCTATAAGTTTGATTGCACCATATAATAATTGCTGTTAATAGTGCTCATTGTCTGATTACATCTTTAATTAATTATTCTGTACATTTCTGCCATATGTGCATTAACTGACAGTCACCACTGATAAGCTACTACTAAATATTGTAGAAACTTAATTTTCTGTAAAGTTGCTTTGCAACAATTTGTATCTTTTGCGCTATACAACTTGACAACTTGAATTGAATGTATAAAGTCAATTAACATTCACTTAATCAACTATAAATTGACAAACATTCACAAAAGTGCCTTAACTATGTTATGGGGTTTATGACAGCTAAACATGCAAGGTGTTGCTCATCTCTATGTATCATCACCTGTGTGGTGTAATAGCAGAAAGCTTGTCAAACTAACATACAAGTATCTCAAGGCAGCATTTCAAGTGCAGCGCTTATGATCAACTGCTTTATAATCCTGCATCATTGTTTGTGTAACAAAACACGGCATCAGTATTCCCCCCCGCAAAAGCCCGTCTGGCAGCACAGATCAAGGCTGTGCCTGGCTCTTTTCAACTCAGACTATAGTGAATAAGAAAACAGAGAGACGAACTGTTTGACCTACAAGCGAGGAAACCAGACAATGGTGAGTTATTTATATCGAGTGGAATCCAAGTGCACATCCAAATGCACCGTCTTATTGATTTCAAAATGCTTTCAAGACCCCGGCTGTCATAATGGAGTGTCCTCCCAGTGATCTCAAAGGAAGTGAATCTTTAGATATTTCCAATGATCTTAGTAAAAGGACGTCACTCCCACATAAAGGGTCAATACAAAATCAAGGACGGCTGATGTCTGCAGGAGAAGAGAGTGCAGTATGCAAATGGAGGATCGGGAAGTCACCCACCTTGGTAAGTGAGTTTGAAACCTTGTCTGTTCTCGGAGTGGTCGCTGTAGAAGTGGATGACGGTTTCATGAGTGCTGCTCAGTATAGGGGGTGGCACTTGGCTTCCGCTGAACTGTCCAATCAGAGAGCTGCTATGGTGCGGCCCATTGCGAACCTCTAAAAAATCGTGGTTATCCTCCGAGGTGAAGTTGAGAAATTGGATGTGTGCCCCTGCGGAGTCAAACAGGCCGTGTGTCACATGACTTATGTTATATGCATAATTTACATATAGAATGTCATTAAAGTGACAGGGGTTTTTAAACAATAACTCTGACTGGCCTGTACAGACCAGCACTTGCTGCTGCAAAGAGAGATGCTGTAAATTGCTAAATCACAAATCGCTTTTCCCTCATGTTTATATGTGTGGAAAACAATGTAACAGCTGTGTTAGCACAGTAATTGGCTTTCCGTGAACTGTGGGGAAACAGGGAGGGAACTAGAATATTACTAACAAACTGACTTTTATCCTACAGACTCCAGAGATTTAGTTTATCAGCATCGAATTTAAGTCAAAATGTGGTTTATACAGATTTTAAAATCTTTCGAAAGTATTTTGTTTGTGCCTTTTTATTTTAATAACAGCATCACTCAAGCTGACATGGACTTCACAGATTTGTAGAGTATTAATTATTCAAATGAAAACTGTCAACGTTTACTCACCCACATGTCATTCCAAATCTATAAGACTTTTGTTCGTCTTCGAAATACAAATTAAGATATTTTAAATAAAATTAAAGATTTCTGTCCCTCCATTGAGAGTCCATTCACCCAAAACTTTGACGCTTCAAGAACTCATTAAGAAACGTAATCCATATGAATCGAGTGGTTAAATCCAATTCATCTGAACAGACACAATTGCTTTATATAGCGTGATGAAAAGATTTAATTTGGGCCTTTTCAAACGGATGTGCTTGATTCACAAGAGACAATGAGGTTTGTTCTTGCACATCAAGAAAGGATTTGTGCTTCAGTTTAAAATATTTGATGTGCTCTCTCTCTCTCTCTCTCTATATATATATATGTGTGTGTGTGTGTGTGTGTGTGTGTGTGTTGATCAGTTTTATATATGAATAATTTAACTTTAAATTTATTGTCCCCAAAGGGGAAATTATTTTCCACAGCACTGCACTCATTTGACACACACAACATAACATACATTAAAAAAAAAAAAAAAAAAAAAAAAAAACCTTATGATAACCCTCAGCGATGTCTGTTGTTGAGATATGTGATAGCTAAAGGAATCAAAACCAATGGAATAAAAAAACGATTTACATGGATTATATTTACTGTCTTTATAAAGATTTTGAACTATTAAAGTTTTGATGGTGAATAGAATTTCAGTGAAGGAACAGAAATCTCTCAGATATCAATGAAAATACCTTAATTTCTGTCATGACAACTCTCTGAAGGATTGCATACATGATATATTCATGAATCACCTCGTAGCAGATCTATACAGGTGGAGCTGGGGAAGGTGGAGGGTTTCTGAAGCAAGCTGCAACTGCTATGGCAAACACTAGTCATATATTTGAATGTTGAGCAGCGAGCTCATTGGCTACTGATACAGGAGAGAACCAATCAGCTGTGCCGTGTGATAATGATGTCATTAGTTCAGATTGAGTAAGACGTATCGGACTGTGCCATCTAGAGTTTCATGTCAGAACTCTGTATTTCTGTTTTGAAGATGAACTCATTCTTATGGATGTGAAAAGACATAAGAGGGAAAATTAAATGACATTTTTAAATATATGAATTCTACAGCTTACCTAAACTTACTTAAAATTTTGTTTATACTAATGTAACAAGACACCATTTCGTAGTAACTACATCCATACACAGCATACACAGACATAGATGGTTGCAAACCTAGGGTGCAAAATGATGGGGGCAGCAAGACATTTTTTGATCTATTGTGCCACTAACCTCTAGCATTACTGACAGTGCTTATGTGTTATGCTGTTCAGAGTGCCGGGAATGAATTTTGCGTACCGGCAGTTCTCATAAACTCTGTTCTGACTCATACATTCACTCTCTTTGACATGCTTTGAGTGTCTGTTCCCTCTCTGTATTTTTTAATTATTTATTTAGTTATTAATTTTTTTCTAAAAACATAAGCTTTGATTGAGTTTGTCAATTTGGTAAGTCTCTTTCAAGACTAAAATATGACATATTAACATTTTGAGGCATTCATTTGACAGTACTGACGATTTAGAAGATTTTATTTATTTTTTTAATGGCCTGCATGATACTTTGTGACATATCACAATACATATGGCATTGCTATGCATGTATGATGATACATATTGCATAGTGTTTTAGCCAACAAAACCCAGGCATATAGCCTACACAAGTGGTTCCCAACCTGAGGATCACACCAGGGTCCATATGGATGCAAAAACCAGTCGCCATTAACAGTAACTCCTGTATTTTTACATACATGTGCTGCTCTCCTTCCACTCTCTTTTCTGAACTATTTACCTCACACCATCATCTATTTTATTTTTTATTTTTTTTCTAATAATCAGGAGGTAATTTGGAACAGGTTGCTTGTTAAATTTGTAATTTTACTAATTTTCTTAATATCTATGAAGTTGTTTATAATATTAATTAACAAGCTTTTCTTCTTCTTCTTCTTCTTCTTCTTCTTTGGAGACCAAGTGTTGCCAGCATTTCAGTGTTTTGTGAAAGTGAAAGTCGTGACATTTGCCAAGTATGGTAACCCATACTCGGAATTGGTGCTCTCACTCTTATAAATAAAAGGGGTTTTGTTTATTTCTGGTTCCGTAGCTGTCACTTAAATTCATCAATGTGTAGCTCCTTCAAGCCAGCAAGAAATAGCACAGGAAAGATGCCAGTGCAAAATTTTACAAATACGCACCATTAACTTCACCTCATCTTCAACAATTATTCCGTCTTTGTCTCCAACCACAAGATTTAAACTTAACACTAATTACATAAAAGGAGATAGTTGGATGATACGACAACAAAAGAATCAAACAAGTCAGTCGCTTCACTGAAAGCATGCGTCGCTCTGAGACGCCTTGGGTAGCTCTTTTAAAGATTAGCTTTATTGTCATTCTGATGCGGTGCTATCCTCTAACTGCACTTAACTCTACCTATTCAGACTGTCCTAAAAGCTATAATCAGCACCAGCAAAGCCATCTGTGTGTCTTATTCAAATGATTGTAGCCTGTTAATAGTGAAAGCTAATGCATTTTTGCTACACAGCGCAAACATGATGGCTCTTGCTCTTGCTTGTGCATCGGCTGCTCGATAAGGCAGAAAATTGCTTTTGGATATCTCAATGTTACATTGTTTTCTTTCAAGTTAGAGGGGGTTGGAGAAGAAATAGTTGCGCTCCAGGATAAGTGTGAATGGCTTTTTTAAATGACATGCAATTACCTTGTTAACATCTAGAATGGTTCTTTTGTTCTCAACTCATTTGAACTGTGAGGCGGGCTACGACTAAATGACTTCAGAGAGTTGCATTGACTGCTCAAAAAACATCTTAAAAGTTGAGATACATGAAACCAAATAACGCCCTTGTGTCAAGTAGCAGAACATCAAATGCAAAGGAAGTATCATTTTTTGTCTGATGGTATTCAGCGTGCTGCTGTCCGTTTCTGGGTAAATACCTAATGCATGAGTTTACAACAAATTCAGTGGGCGTCATTAATAAAACACAAGTGAATTTCTATGTTTAACGTTGTAAAACCATTTTGACGCATTGAGCTGAAAGCAAATTTAAATACTATTAAAAGAAATGTGTTCTGATTTTGAACATAAGGAAGCTTTAATCGAATATTAACATTTTAACTATTATTTTCTGACAAAACAAATACGGTGTAGGGTCCGAGTAATTACATGAATAAGCCAGTTTACTAAAATAAGGTCTTCCTGTTGGTGGAAAAACGTCCCAATTTTGCAGCTGAAAAATTTAAATCTTATGCCACTGAAAAATTTAAAGTCAACATGAAATGCTGTACCCTACAGAGAATAAGCGGTTTCGAAAATGGATGAAACAATATTTTAAAGCCATTTTACCTACCATTACTACTGTAAAGTGATGTATTTCTATGGGATTTGGCAAAAAAAAAAAAAAAAAAAAAAAAAAAACTAAGTCTAACATACTAGATTGGGTCGTAATGAGAATGAGAAGTCTGTGACATAATCCAAAGATGAAACTCGCATCAGAGGTGGAGGCATTTTTATGTTTATGTGAATTTAATGTTTATTATTTGTTTACAATAAGACCAGGAAAATCCATTAAATTCTGTCATCATTTACTCACCCTTGAAGTTGTTTCAAACCTCTATGACTTTCTTTCTTCTGTAAGGATTAGTTATACACAAAAGAACATATTTTGAAAAAAGCCATACAGTTGCTGGTAGCCATTGACTTCCATAGTATGGAAAAAAAGAAGAAGAAAAGAAATAAATAAATTAAAAAAAAAACACCAAAATCAATGTCTACCAGCAACTGTTTGGTCACCAAAATTCTTCAAAGTGTCTTATTTTGTCTTTAACAGAGGAAAGTACTTCATACAGGCTTGGAACAACATGAGTGAGTAGACGATTTTTTATTTTTTTATTTTGGATAAACTATCCCTTAAAGAAAATAAACATATCAGAAGTTCACTATTTTAAGTTAGTTCTCCCTCAACTCTGGTCATAGGTACCAGCACACTGCAATGCACAAAATGAAGGGGAAAGACTCCTTGAGAGAAAGCATTTGAAGCTGTAATCTCCAGACAGTTGATTCAGTATTAGCTCTCAGCGCACCCACCGTATCCAACAGGAAGCACGATTCTCCAGGTGCAGTCCAAGTTTCCAGGGTAGTTCCCAGGGAAACCCGGGCTCAGGACCACATTGCTCATATCATACAGGGTCCCACCGCACTTCGCTGAAGAAACATAGGAAGACATAAAAGAAAATGCCCAGGGTGTTTAAATATTAAAAACTATGAAAAAGCCACATGGTTAAAAAAAAAAAAAATCTGGCATCTGATTATTATAGAAAAACAGACCGATACAGAGCGGAGGGGGGTAGTTCCAGCGACGCACGGTTCCCGGCATACACGTTATGTGAGAATGTCCCTGGAAGACAAGAGATCACATGATACAGCTCCTCCATCTTGTTATTTTTGGCACTTTTCTACCCGTGTGCAGGTGCAGCATGTTTTATTTGTGTGTCAGAGCTGTGGATAATCAATATCTCACCTGAAGCACATACCCCGGCTCACAGCTGAATGACACAACCTCGTTCACCATGTACCTGTCGCCGTTCTTGATGCCACTGGCCGGGATCACGGGCTCTGGGCAGGTCGTCAGTCCCACGGCTAAATGAGTCAGAGAAAGCATTAAGACATGTTCTTAATATAGATTCAGCATGTTACACCACAGCTCTCATAAAGGGGTAAAATTATAGTGTCAGGTATTCCTAATAATCTGAACGCATGTGCTCATTGTAATTTTATGCTGTCTTTTATCCACTCGATTTCAGCGAGTAAATTCGGGACTGTAATAGACTGTGCGAGACTGTTGCCATGGCGACGGCTGTGGTGTGGTTCATGAGACCGTGCTTTCTGCATTTCTCTTCTTGAGATATGCCACACGACGGGTGGCATAACGCTTCTGTGACAGTGGTGTGTGCTTTTTTCTGTGTTTTTGCAAAAATCACTCATAGAGTGTACATCTACATATACAAACAAAAAAGAGAAAAAGAGACCATTGCTTTTGCGACCTATGATGGTCACTACAACTCAACCAATAATAAATGAAGGGAAAAACACAGATCTGAAGAGAATCATACTGCATCGTGCACTGAGAGAGAGAGAGAGAGAGAGAGAGAGAGAGAGAGAGAGAGAGAGAGAGAGAGAGAGAGAGAGACAGAGAGAGAGAGAGAGGAGAGAGAGAGAGAGAGAGAGAGACAGAGAGAGAGAGAGAGAGAGTAATTTGGATGGATGGATGGATGGATGGATGGATGGACAAATAAATAAATATTTGTTAACTTTTCTCAAATGATATTTATTCTTTGGCTCAAACCATAAATTTTGAATATATATATGGTAAAACTTGAAAATAAGGTTCCATTTGTTAACTATATTTAATGCATTAAGTGACATTAACTTTTGTTTGATTTTAATAATGTATTAGTAAATGTAGGAATCGACATTAACTAAGATTAATCAATGATTTAGAAGTATTTTTCATTGTTAGTTTAGGTTAACTAATGTACTTAACTAATGTTAACAAATGGAACCTATTGTAAAGTGTTACCAGGATCACTTGAAAGACCAAAATAAAGACCAAATACCTATTAATAGCTTTTTTTTTTTCTTTTTAAACAAACCAAACCCAAAATACTGCTTAACGTAAAAATAATATTATTTTTCCTTGATATCAGCATAAACGAAAGATAGGTCAGTTATGATATGAAAGCAAAAATTTCACATTTTGTTTTCACAATTTGTTAATCAATGTTTAATTTAGTTTACTTACTATAAATTAACACAACTTTGAAAGACCTAAATCTTTATATGTTTATTGTAAAAATTAAATAAATAAATAAATAAACATTTTCACCAGAAAAATGAATAAACCCACAATAATTTTCCAGCTAGTATATGTTCTGCTCATTAACATTCTGGCGACAAGTGAAAATACTATTTAAATAAACAAATAAACAATAAATTTATTTATTTGTTTGTTTGTGGTGAGAGTTATTTGCTTTTAGCCAAACTGAACAACACAGGTTTAAACTGGAAACTATGATTTCTGATTGGATCAATATATAAATACATTGTAAATGAAACAGTCGCTTTACTGTTTTCATTGTAATGTAAGCAGAATCTCTCACATTTTTACTGTAGGGTCTCTTGGAGGATGTTCTATGAAACTGGGCAGGGAAAGGGCTTAGGTTCTGAGAGCTGAGCCAAAGATGACAGTTCAAAGCTGATGGCGATGCTGCAAAATGAAATGGTTTGCCAAGACCCTCATTTTCTCACCTCATTTCATCTTTATTCATAGCCCTCCAGTAAGTCAGAGATTGAGATTCAACATGATTCTCAAATTTTCAACAAAGTTAATGCTGCAACATATATTAAGCTGAGTGACATGTGATGGTCCTGAAAAGAAAAGGCAAAGTCCCTCTTAGTGTTGGAGGTTGTTTTTTTTTTTGGTGGGTTTTTTTTTTTTTTTTTTTTTTTTTTTTTAAGTCCCATTTCTAATTGATTTTTCTGGGTTAAAGTCATAAGGAACAACAATTATCTTACACAAACAAAGAAAAAAAAAAATAGTTTATATTATTTACATGGACTGAAAAAGGTGAAATTACCATACCAAGTTATTTAAAAAAAAAAAATACTTGTTTAGTTGTTGTTTGCAATTTAAAAAGCATCTTTATTTAACAAATTAAAGGAAACAATTTTGTTTAAGTAGTCTTGATACCAGAGTGCTGATGTGCAAAACACATGGCTAGCTTTAATAACTGCAGAAATTATTCAGGCTTTTGTCAATTTTTCTGGTGTTTTTCTTTTTCCTTTGTTTAGTACATTTACATTACATATACATTTAGTAATTTAGCAGACACTTTTATCCAAAGTGACTTACAAATGAGATAATAATAATAATAATTAATGGTATATTAAAAAATCTGAAAATTGTGTACATTTTAAAAAGACATTGAGATAAAAAAAATGAAGAATAATATTGAAATTTTCTTATAAATGAAATATGTATTAAAAAATAAACAAAAGCTTTAGTGAAAATTGCACTTTCATATTATAGATAAGTTGTTGTTTGTGGTAAAATTCAGTTGAAAAAAAAAAAAGAAAAAAAAAATAATAAAGATTATTATTATAATCCATTACATACCTTTCTATCAAAATAATCTAAACTACTGCAAATAAACTGTTATAATGTGGGAAATGTTGAAGGTGTCTGAATAAATGTAGGTTTGAATGTATATACAATAATACAACAAGAAGCATATATATATATATATATATGTGTGTGTGTGTGTGTGTGTGTGTGTGTGTGTGTATAAACTTATAAACTATATGAACACACACCCGGAGCAGTGGGCAGCCATTTATGCTGCAGCGCCCGGGGAGCAGTTGGGGGTTCGGTGCCTTGCTCAAGGGCACCTCAGTCGCACAACCTTAGGGTTAGGAGTTAAACTCTCTAACCACTAGGCCACGACTTCCCCCTTAATAAGCAACTAGTGAAAATTGGTCCCTATACTAAAGTGTAACTGTAATTTCTCTAATTTGTCTTATTCGTGACAATGTGGTTGAGTTGTTAACAGTGCAATCAGTCCACAGATTGGTTTCAAACATGAAATTTCCTGATATTATCAACAGACAAATATATCTCAATGGAGGCCCTGTTTCTTCTTACTTGACTTTCACCTGTTTTGTGCTGTTACACCAACAAACACATTTCACTACATGCTTTCAGAGCTCAGTGAGAATATTATGACCTTGAGGGATAAAAAAAGGATTTTACATCTGCTGGTGTCGCTGTTGGACAGTGTTACTTAAAATGACTCATTTACACATTGTTTGATGCATATTTCTTTTTCCTAATTTCTGTACAGTTATTTTCTCATCCACTTTTTTTTTTTTTTTTGGAAGATGCGCTTGACAGCTTTTCCTCTGCAGAGAAAATGCCCCTGATTAATCCGCTGGAACACATACAGTAAAAAAAAGATGGAGCACAAGAAGGGAAAGAGCGATAAAATGAGTCATAGAAAGAAAAAGAAGAGGGGAGCTTATCTAAACTCAGCCCAGGGTCAAAATGCCCCAAACTCACAGAACTCCACATCGCACTTATCTGTGTTTACTAAGCAGAGCGATGCAGATAAGTGATTCACGAGGCTGCTTCCACTGTATCAGAGCGCTTACAGTGCTTAATGCTGTTGATGGAGTTTAATTAGTTTGGTTTTGCAAAGTCAACATACTGTTATTTAAACCTTTTATGGGACTAACATGTTTAAATGTAACTTCTAGTGCATTCAGATGATCACATTTTCCATCTAACTATCTACGTGACTTGTTACATGCAACATTTCTGCAGGCAGTGCTCCCTCACCAACCCTTTCACAGACGAGAGAAAGGATGGAAAATGGATAAATTGGGCTGTCCCACTGAGAACACTGCCCTCGCAAATGGACAAATGGGACAGAAAGTGAATTGGTATGTGGTTTATATGAGGCTTGGTCTGAGCACACTAAAGGTCACAGTCTGAAAGGCTTGCAAATACAGGCACACACACACACAAGCTCAAACTTAATGTTAGTAGAGAAATACTGGCACTACTGGAGCTCAGGGTTAATTCAGATCAAGTCTGAAGGGACATTCACATTGAGAAATCTCATTGGCTTTTTAAAATTTGATTGATTTATTGATTCCCTCCCAGCTAATAGCGAAAAATGCTGAGTGCTAACCTCATGTTATCAAACTAAATATTAAAGGTGTGGTTTTTGCCTTTTCTTTTCTTTTTTTTTTTTGACCCTTGATTTAATACTAATTAATTCATATAAATAAATCAGTTTGCAAGAATGGCTCAGAAAATATAAATAATATGCTTGCATTTGTGGGTGTTCAAATAGTAAATATAACAGCTAACAGATGCATAATAGATAGATGAACTTTTTCAGTTATATTTTAGTTCTGAATTTTAAATTGTAAACGTAATTCTTCATAGCCCTCCATACAAAAGTAATAACCGTCATCTGCAAAATCCATTTAATACTTACGTGTATTATCTGAGAACAGAAAAGTGTCTAAGCTGTCATTATACTGACGTTTAAAAACCCCACTCCTGCTGTTTGGTTAACAACAAAAATATTGGAATAAAAACTTTAATCATGACAGAAGATTTAGTATTTGCACATGTGCTATCTTACTATTTGAATTAGACTTTATTTTTCTGTGTTTTTGTCATGTTCATTAGTCAACAGGGTCATTCATTTCAGTTCATGTTCAAACTCTTTGCTACCTAGAAAGCCACAGTAGATGACACTAAACAAAAAATGTACGATTGAAAATATACTTATAACTTCTTTTTTTAAGATTTTTATGAACCATGTGAGGTTGAACTGGATCCCCATTGTTTTCCAATTTTCTTCGTGCTGGTATCACCAAACACAGACTCCGCGGCCGAGCAAATAATGAGAACTGGGGTGCGCCGTCTTCTGCCTTTACCTGGCAGCAGAGCGGTGAAAGGGGGGAAAATACAGCTCAGTGTGTGTACTTGTGTGTTCGTGTCCCCACCGTGTGTGTGCTTGCTGGTGAAATGTAGCGGCGAGTCTTGCTCTGGACTGTTACCAAGGGCAGAGGGTTCAGGTTAATGAAAGCACCATAGTGACATGTTCTATACTCACTTTTGTACTCAAGGTGAAATCCAGCCGCAACGACACTGATATCTGTATGGAAGTGCAGGTAAAGCTGGTTGGAGGTGCTGTTCAACAAGGCTGGAGCTGTTGTACCTGGAAGATAACACCAGAAAGGGGCATGAGCAGGAAAAGGGCTGGTATTATCACACACACGGACAGTGTGTTCTCATTCCAGCGATCACACACACACACAGAGTAGCTAAATGATGAGTGTGTGCACACATGCAGGAACAAAAGGGCAAAGGGAGATAAGCAGCTGTTAATCACGGCAGGGCGTATCGTTCCTGTGAAAGACATCGCCCGTTTTGGACATCAGCCAAATGAAACGGAGTCAAGTAAAAAGGGATGGCAAAAAGGAAATGTTTGACAGGCGTTAGTCATTGAAGTGTGTCGCTATCCTTCTGAGCTCTCAGGGGGGAACTTTCATCACAGCTCAGGGGGGAGAGTCACTTATCATCAGACTAAAAAGCAAAACAGCTACTGCCACTCTGGATTCAAAGCAGATGATTTCCTTCTGCTTATACATATATGGACAGAACTAATATAGAGCATGTCATATTTAATACATGCAGAAAATGTCATGAACACTATATAACATCCTTAAAGTCAACATGAAACAGTGCTGCAGTGCGGTTTCCATAATGCGACAGATTTTCCAGAGAAAAACGGGTGAGAAAAACTGTTGGCCGGGACTTGGTTTTATCCATGGAATTGGTTGGATTGTGAAATATGGCCATTATGTATTAGAATAGAGTCAGGCAATTGGAGGGGCAGATCAAGGAGTGAACTGATAAATTGTTTACTGTAAAAAAAAAAAAAAAAAAGAAAAAAAAATGAATAAAATAAGAAAAAAAAAGAAAAAAAAAAGATTTTGTGGAAACTATGAAGAAACACCAATTAACAGGTTATTTTTTTTGTTTTATACAGTTAATATTACTTTAATATGTCACATATTTTCTATAATCTTTTTTTTATTATTATTTTTAAAAATGTTTCTTTGCACCAAAATACTTGTAATTAACTATTTTCTACCTCAACATACAGAATTCAACAGGCTGTATCATTAAGAAATTCCTGCCAAGTTGCTGAACACTGAACAGGCACTGATACATAAATGTAGGTGGACAGGTGTTAAAGAAATGTTCTGGGTTCAATACAAGTTTTGCTCCACTGACATGTGGCCTGATATCACTTACCACACAAATAATACTGAGGCGACCCTCAGTTTGAAAAAAAAAAAAATAATAATAATAATGATAATAGTAATAATAATAATAATAATAATAATAATAATAATAATAATAAAATCACACCAAAAATACAGTGCATGTTTATGATGCAAAATACTGCACCAGGTTAAATTTTAAAATACATTCTGTTTGGAAAGAATTGCAACAAGGCCGGCAGTGGAAATAGATAGTGAGCAGTTCCTGTGTTTAGTGTTGTCTGATAAATGGCATGCAATACAAACATCTGGATGGTACTGATTAAGTAAGTTAAGCTATTTGTCAGAGAGTATATTTGCATTTTACTTCAGCCTATCTGCCATTTCCCATTAACACATTTACATTAACCAACAATGAGCAAAACATTTGTTACATTATTTAAAATAATCTATGCTAATATGAATTAATAAAATACAAATGTTTTTGATTTACATGTTGAAATTAACAATAACTAAGATTAATAACTCTTTTGTATTTTTCATTGCTAGTTCATGTTAATTAATGTAATTAGCTAATGTTAACAAATGAAACTTTATTGCAAAGTGTTACCGTCTCACTTAGGGCAACATCACAGGCTGCATGTGTAAACCAATGCATTTGAAGAATGCGATTTATAATGTTAAAAACTGAACAACTGCATCTCACAACACTACGGTAATACATGAAGTTGAGCTCTGGCACAAAAATGAACATTTCCGCAATGCATCACATCAGAATCCAACATCTCAGGTTCCTGAAGGCTTCCCAGCTTCTTTTCTCCTTTGAGCTTATTTGCTTTTACCCATATTCTTTGTATCTCTCTGTGGGAATGAAGGTACAATTCAAATATTGTGCAGAAGTAAATAGGGTTGGAGTAAACAAGATTGTAAAAAGAATCAACAAATACTGTTTATAGTATTCAGTGCCTTAGTACGCCGCCGCATAGCGACTCAGGATGAATGCTTAAATACACCCACATAGCCATGGCATGTGCTTAGAGAACTGTTTAGTTTGAGAAGAAAGATTTCTTTCAAACTCACATCTGTAGCATTTATTCATACATGGCTTGTTTATATCTTTACACAAACACCCAAAATGGTGTCATGCAGTTGCCAGGAAATGGTTCCCCGGCATCTTTTGCATTTAAAACATCCTGCCATTCTCACTGCTAATACTCCAGTCGATCCAAGTCCAAGTACATTAGACTGATGACCGAAGCCTGAAAAATGCTCCTTTGCGCTTGAATGATTTGACTAATAATTTTTGGATGAAGTTTGACAGCTTCGTAGAGCTCATCCAGTGTCCAGCTATTCAGCAGTCTATCATCTCTATTAGGAACAAGGCAATCTAGAGAGGATCTAAAAACGCTCAGACAAGACTCGGATGAGCTTAAATGGACTTTGCCAGACAGAATATGTTACACTTACAGTACTGAATCACATTGGATGCCAAATAGGACAAGGAGTGATGCATCCTCACAGATTACGGGGGGATTTGAGAAGAAGGATTCTTTGTGAAATACATGCCCACGATTGGATTGAACCACTACAGACCGATATTCCTTCTAAGCTGAGCACTGATGTTGCTCCCGTACTGATTGGGAGAAAAAAATATATAAAAAATGACAAGCAGAAGGTAGACTCAAAAATGTGTGGGGTAAAAGCGAGATGAACAGGCAGCATTTGAACTGGAGTCCAACCACATGTCCATTCATTTTCAATATGCAGCTGAAGCTGTGGGAGATATGCTTGGGATAATATAAAATCAGTGGTGTTATGTAACAAAGTAATAATACTTTGTTATTGTTTTTAAGTATTTTTTGGGAGTATCTGTACTTTACTTGAGTTTTTATATATCAGTCAACTTTTACTTTTACTCCACTACATTTCCTAATTAAAATGTATACTTTTACTCCGATACATTTCCGAAGCATATTCGTTACTTACTACAAAACAGTCAGAAGTCAGAAGAACACAGACTGCAGGAAAGCTGGTTTGACAAATCAGTGGTCTGGCGTCTGCAAGTTATGCTCATGCTCATGTGCAAACAAGTTTGCGCACAACCGTGGATGATTCATTTTCCACTCAAGTCGAGTCTGGGGTGTGCGATACAGCATCGTCTGTGATAATATGGTAAGTGTTGTTGCAATGATCGGACATTATCAAGTAGGCTATATCACCAGATCACACACAGAGTGCATGCATGTTGATTTATTAATCTATTAAAACTCAAAATTCAAGGCATTCTAAATTGTAGACGGCAAAAATGCTTCTGTATGCTTTTTATATTTATAGAATTTAAAATAGTTAACTTAATCTACATCACACAAAGAGTAACGTTTTTCTGCAGATATCAGCATGAACACATTAAATAATCATTTTATACAAGTTCAGTAAAGCAATAAGTGACTTACATTTTAGACATAATACTGCTTGTTTTTGCTCAATTTTGCTAACAAAACTAGTTCCAAACAAAGATCACAGCACTGTTTTTCATTTCTGAGCAATGGACGGTGTTTACTTATTGAATGAATCAGCTTTTTGATCAAATCGGTTAAATAAATTATTTAGTGAATCACTCATTAAAGGGGTCATATGATGCGATTTAAATTTTTCCTTTTTCTTTGGAGTGTTATAAGCTCTTGGTGCATAAAGAAGATCTGTAAAGTTGCAAAGACTAAAGTATCAAATCCAAAGAGATATTCTTTATAAAAGTTAGGAGTCAAACACACCCCCGTAAAACGGCTCGTTCTGACACGGCCCCACATCTCTACGTCACTATGTGGGAAGATTTGCATAATGCCGCTCAAATGTTCACGCAAAGAAAGAAGGCATACCTTTTATTCTCGCTGTGCGTTTCATTGTGAAAGCGAAACTACTTTGTTTGGCCTTCCAAAAGAGGACATTATCTGCTTTGTCATGAATGGAGCTGATCTGTGCTGGTTGCTGAGGAAATACATCAACTTTGCACTGTGGATCGCCGGATTGGGTTTCACCGTGGATGAAGCTGAGTCCAGCCTGGGGTCATCAGATGTGGTTGCAGCAAGCCCAACCAATGCTCCTTCATAGAATCCGCCCGGCCACGCCATTCTCAAGCCTGCCCACCTCTGCTCCACTCACTCTAGGCCTCCGGACTTTGCTCACTCAAGGCCGCGGTGTGTGACGCTGTTTCACTGAGAAAGCGAAACTACTTTGTTTGGCCTTCCAAAAGAGGACACGACTAGAAATCATGTTTATATCATGGGTTTTAATGTTTATGTCTCGTTGCTCCAGCCGGACAGGGCATCACAATATGTTAAGGGGCGTAACATTTCCGACACACGCTTGAGGTATTCAGCCAATCACAACGCTCTGGATAGCTGGCCAATCACAGCAAACCTTGCTTTTCAGAGCGATGAGCTTTGTAAAAATAGACGCCTTTCAGAAGGCGGGTCATAGAGGAGAAACAATAATGTACGGTATGTGGAAAATATATTTTATATTTTTTGAACTTTAACCACATTAACTCATTTCAATACACCAAACACACAAAATGTTATTTTTAGCAGTATCATATGACCCCTTTAACACAGTCGAATGCTTTGTTTCTGAATGAATCAGTCATTTGAATGAATCGGTTGAATCTCAATGACCCACTCATTAACAGTCACTTGCTGTCATCTACTGGTGGTTTTAATTTCACATTTCAACTATTTTTTTCATGTTTTAAATTATTTTAAATATCAGTTTTCAATGTTTTATGTTAAAAACAAAACATTAGGCATATTTATGCACCTGTAACTGCAGTTTAAATGAATCCAAGTCCCCTCTGGGATACATAAACTGTAAAACTACATCTAAATGCTATTTCAGATGCAGATTCCAGAAATGTTTTCTTATGTTGAAATGAAAGACACTATAAGTGCCGGATGAAGTGCTTCTTAAGCCCTGGACACACCAAGCCGACGATAGGCTGTTTGTCATCGTCGGGCCGACGGCAAGCGACGGTTGGGCTAATTTCTTTGGTGTGTTCCACTCGTCGACTCTCCTCGGGCTCCAATCAGCGGCAGTTTGCCTGATTCAACATGTTGAATCGGCGTCGGGGCCATCGGCTAGAGTAAGAGCTCTGATTGTGTGTTCAGTTTAGCGAACAAGTCAATGCTGAGAATTAAAGCAAAAGTGACGAAAACAGACATGTGAATCAAGGCGGTACAGACAGAAAGCTGTTTAAATGTTATGTGATCTTTCCCAATCGCAAATCCAATCCTAATACGCAAATGTTTTCAGAACAACATGAGCTGCTTAAAATGATTAAAGTTATCAATGTTACTGATATTCAAAATGGTAAGCAAGTGCTCATCTCATATATCTTTGTTTCGGTTTCTCATTTTGAATGAAGAATATATACTATTATTACACGGCTCTGTGGAATACTTGATTCTGATCGCGACATTCCGAGGTATGTTATCCCTGGATAATGACCTGTAAAAGCTAATAACACAGGCTCATCAGGGTAACAGCAGTCGGAGCTGTACTCTTACTTGAACTATTTTTTTCATGGTGGAAGCTTTGCGTTTGTTTAGCTAATAAAATATAAAAAAATGATTCAAAATGGTTTAATTATGTCATCCTGGTATCACGGACTGGCTCGCAGCTGCTGCCATTTTGCTACCATTCTTTTGTACGCTTTAATGGATTATAAGAGAACTAACAAACTGGTAAGGTTTTAAAACATTTTCGTCTTAATTATTTTATTGCCTTAATTATTTGTTGTGCAAATAATGTTGTGCAATATGTGGTTTGCCTGCACTATTTCCCTTAAATGTCCGTTTACTTTGAATTTGCCACTTGCTCGCAAAAATATTTAACTCAAATCAATATATATATATATATATATATATATATATATATATTGATTTGAGTTGAAATATTTGAAATATGCCTCTATATATTGTTCTTTTCCATTTTGGACTAACTTTCAACTTCAGTACATTTAAGTACTTTTTACTTTCAATACTTCAGAACATTTAAGATTAAAAAATACTTTTTGCACTTAAGTACAATAGATATTACATACTTTAAGACTTTTACTGAAGTAATAAAAGTCTAAATGGTGACTTCAACTTCTACCAAAGTATCATTTTCTAGTAAAATATCTGTACTTTTACTTGAGTATGGCTTTTCAGGTACTTTATACACCACTGTATAAAATATTTATCAATGCAATCATATTACATATATTAATAATTATGCTACATTTGCACCTTCATTTTTGTAAAATAAAAAGCCTCTTTTGGGAAAATAGTGATTATAGTCTGATCTCGAGCATTTTTCCTCTTCAGAATCATAATGTGCAGTCAGAATTAGGTAAACAATGACAGTGATATCTTTTAAAGACACACAAAAAATGCATGTGGTTGTAATTAAATTGGTATTTGTTGAGCCGCAATTAATCTTGAATGATGAAAAGTGTGGGGAGACAGAAACACAAAACATATCTGACAGTTTAATTAAGGGTATTATCCTAATGGATTTGTGACTAGAGGAAGAATGAAACGACCGACTGTGATGGGCGAGTGTGCGGGGGATATAAAAGGCGAACACGCAGGCGACAGGAGAGCGAAGAGTGCATTTTAATGGGCAGCCAAACACCATGCCTAATGACACTGGTTCCTGATTCCCTGCCATGTCTTACCAATGCTCACAAATGACTCCGGGCTTCTATAATTTGGACCATTGAGATCTAAATGAGGGGAAATTACCGTTTTATCATCAAATTCAATCATAGACTGGCGTCAGGTACCTCGAGAGACCGGGTGAAGATTTAGCATTTAAAGAGCTTCTCGGCTTTTGAGAATATGGCTTGGGGAAGGTGAGGAGTGCTAGACAGTGTGAAGTGCCAATGAACACATGCCTTAGAGCAGACAGAGCTCCCTGGCTGGGTGACCTTTCACCAGCATGCTAGTGTGGCACAGAGGCGGAGTTCATTACAGCTGTGTTGAAAGTGTAGCTAGAGGCCTGGCAAAGATTCTGTCTACTGGGAGAGTCCCCAAAAGGTTAAGCCTCCTCTCTCAAAGGAAGATCTTGCCCTCTCTTCCTAATCCTGCTGTGCGACATTTTTTTATGTATTTTTATTTTTGAATATCTTGATCTAGTCTGTTTTTGATTCTCATTATATACTTTGTATATTTGAATTTATAGTTTTTACAACTGTTTGGGTAGTTGGTTCATAATCTGCATTTTTGGGCTATAGTGATTTTTTTTTTTTTTTTTTTATCAATATCATAGGGAAATCTTTAGGTCATGTAACTGGACTAGTTCTTTTTTTTCTTTTTTTTCTTTTTTTTTTGTCACCATCCTTTTATTCTTAAAATGTGAATTTTAAATAATCAAACAAACAAACAAAGAAAAGAAAAGCTAAACTACACATTAAAACGCAAGAGGAAAGGATGGCATTCATAATACTCATTACATTTAATCTTTCAATTTGAAACATTCAGCTTTTTGGTCCAGAACATTGTGATAATGAATTGGGATGAAATAAATGTGGCTGGTGTTTTTCCAACTGGAACCCAAAAGGCTGTAAGAATTGATACTGTTAATCAACCAAATGTAAAATGAGGGCATTCATCTGTTATGTAAGGGATGGCACATGGACAGCCTTCCAGGACTGGAGCTAATTTCAGCACTTCCAAGATTCCAGGGGCATAAAACCAGTGGCGGGGTTTGGCTCTCAGTTTTAATGCAATATGAAACTGTAATGAGCTATAAAGAACTACATGATATGCAAATAAGCTTTAGGAGAACTTCTGTAAATCAGATGCCGAATCACTCCAACAGACTATTATTGAAATAAGCAATTAAAAGGGGATTAATAAAGACAATACGAACCTGAAAAGCTCCCGAGCTTTGGAGCTGTCATATCGCCACCGTCATAGATTTCTAACGAGTCCCAGTTATGCTCAGTGGCAAAGCTCATGACTTGGATCTGCCAAGAAAATGGGGATACACATTATGAAATCACAAAATTCTGCACAAGTAAAATTAACTCATGTAATGGCCACAATTTTGCAGTACTGCTTATAAGGTAGCCAAGGTTTCTTTAATCAAAAACACAACGATATGTAAATTACTTTATAGGTGGAGAGGTGTTGAAATTTAAATGGTGTCAATGTCTGCTCATGGATATGTTAACGTGATTACTATTTTAGATTATTATTATTATTATTATTATTATTATTATTATTATTATTTTTTTTTTTTTTTTTTTTTTTTTTTTTTTTTTTTTTTTTGATAGTTGACTGATTGGGGAAGTCGTGGTCTAGTGGTTAGAGAGTTTGACTCCTAACCCTAAGGTTGTGAGTTCGAGTCTCGGGCCATCAATATCATGACTGAGGTGCCCTTGAGCAAGGCACCGAACCCCCAACTGCTCCCTGGGGGCCGCAGCATAAATGGGTGCCCACTGCTCCGGGTGTGTGTTCACGGTGTGTGTGTGTTCACTGCTGTGTGTGTGCACTTTGGATGGGTTAAATGCAGAACACGAATTCTGAGTATGGGTCACCGTACTTGGCTGTTTGTCATGTCGCTTTCACTAGTCTGCTTGAACTGTGGAGATTATTTGAAGAAAAAATGTCAATCTTTCTATAGTACCAGTAATTTAGAGCACCACTTGAAACGCCGAAATGGGAGTTTCTATGACTGTACGAAGCATATAAATATGAGGTATGGGTTTGGGTGTCTTTTGTCGATCATCTAACATTCTGACATTGTATTGTTTCGAACTGCACACATTTGGTACCACATTTTGCTGCATTTTTATTACATTGCTTCAGGTACATATTGTGGCAGCTCAAAATTCAAATGTCTGGGGAATGTCACTAAAAAGTTAATGCTCTATTGTGTTAGAAATACAGCCTACACCAAACCCAACCCTAAACCTACATGACAGTATTAACAAATGCAAAAATAATGTTGTTTTGCCGAGCTGTAGTTTCATGGGATTCGTACCAGAGCTCATGTGAGCTACCGAGCAAACTGTGTTAGAAAATCCACATGTATGAAGCTGTATATGTGAAAGTTATGTTCAAAAGTATCCATTTTCAAATCTTGCAGCATGATACAATTGTTTTTAAGTGATAACATAATATTCTGCAAGTAATTGTGCCAAGATTAGGCTTTCTTAATTTAAACTCTAAATCATGTAAATCATTCTTGGTCTGAAAAGAAATAAAAGTTAGAGCCTCTAGTGTTAATTCCAACTGGAAACTGCAGCAATTCGTACGTATAGGTACGTGCTTTTGCAGAAATGTAGGTAGAGGCATGTATTTCCAATGAGCCAGTGGAGCAACAATGCGTACAATGCCACAATCAAAATTTTTCTGATTTATCTTGACTTTCATTTATGGGCATGCTCTACATTTGGCATCTCTTTTGGATATTTTACATAAAACAAACAGTACTTTGAACAGAATAAAGCAGATTATACAATGCTAAATTTAACCTGTGTAATTCACTCCCTTGCTGCGTGCAAAGGAATCTTTTCCATCTTATCATTTCAGCAGGTGTAGCTTTACTGCATTTGATGAGTTCACACGTGGCTCTTTTGTACTTGCCTGGATACCAGCTCCTTCGGTAACAATGATTTTCCACACACAGTTCAGGCTGTTCCCATAAGGCTCCGGGAACCCGGGGGAGAGGATGGTACCTCTCCTTTCTGTCAGATTCCCGCTGCATGGGACTGTGGAGCAAAACAGAGGCAAAATGAGCTCATGCTGAGGATGGAACAGCACAAGTGCATGAACTGAGTCCTGTGAGAAAGGCAGCAGACTCTTTTGACACAAGATGCGATTACGCCCGAGGTAACATGAACCAAAGCCATCATCACCCTGCTAAAAACATACATTCTCTGCATGAGAAATATCTTTCTGGGAACACTTTATATTTCCCAAGAAACAATCTTATTTTGCTGCCTTTGTAAAGCCTTATAGCTGTAAAAGCTGAACAAATTATTCAAAAGTCAACATGATCAACAATCAAAGTTGACCTTTATTTTAATGCATGTTCCTGGCCTTACTTTGAATAATTCATAGGTGCATGTTATTACATACACACACATAGGTTTCCCACAGACATAGTATCCCTACTCCTGAACATACCACCCCGCATTTTCAGGGGCTTGAATGTAATTGGACAAATAAATATAATCATAAATAAAAAGTTAATTTGACTGAATCTGGGCAGACAGTATATCCCTGTACACTTCAGAATTCTTCCGGCTGCTTCTGTCTTCTGTCACGTCATCAATAAACACCAGTAACCCAGTGTCACTGGAAGCCATGCATGCTCATGCCATCACACTGCTCCACCATGTTTCACAGTTGATGTTGTATGCTTTGAATCATGAGTTGTTCAAAGCCTTCTCCTTACTTTTTTCTTCCCGTCATTCTGGTACAGGTTGATCTTAATTTTAGCCATCCAAAGAATGCTTTTCCAGAAGTGGTCTGCTCAGGTCTAATCTAGACCAGTCTAATCAGGCCTTGTTTGCACCTTGCGGTGAACCCTCTGGATTTGCTCTTGAGAAGTCTTCTTTTGATTGTAGACTTTGATGGAGACACACCTACCTCCTGGAGAGTGTTCTTCTCTTGTCTGGATGTTTTGAAAAGGTTGTTCTTTACCATGGAGAGGATTCTCTGATCATCCACCACTGTTGTCCACCACTATTGCTGAGCTCACCAGTGCCATTCATTTTCTCAGAATGTACCAAACTGTTGATTTGGCCACCCCTAATGTTCCTGCTATCTCTCTGATGGATCTGTTTTGTTTTTGAAGACTAACAATTGTCTGTTTCACTTGTATGAAGAGATCCTTTGACTGCATGATGTGGGTTCACAGCAACAGCTTACAAATACAATGGCACACTTAGAATCAACTCCAGAACTTTTATCTGCTTAACTGATGTAGAAGTAACAAAGGAATAGCCCACATCTATCCATGAAATAGCTTTTGAGTCAACTGTCCAATTACTTATGGTCCCTTTAAAAGGTTCCTTAACCTTTCTGCCAATTGTGATGAAAATAACCTCAAATTAGAGCTCAGAGTGTTCACTTTAAGCCCATATTCATTATATAACCCTAATTTGAATAGGTTTTGATCAACAGCTAAAATAAAAAAAAAATGTGTCTGTGTCCAAATATATGGACCTAACTGTATATATACAGTATACAATGATAAAAATGGTATCCGATACTGGTATACTATCCACACACACACACACACACACACACACACACACACACACACACACACACACACACACACACACACACACACACACACACACACACACACACACACACAATCCCCAGCCTGATTTCTGAACCTCACACTTTGAAGAAGTAGAAATATGAGAGGTTCTGTTCAAGGCATTTCACTTCATACTTAAAAATGTAAGGAACCACAAAATTGGATTTGCTGAAGCTCTGTGAAATCAAAACTGACCTTTTAATGCACATTCCTGGAGTGATTCCTTTTCAGATGACATTAATTCCCATTTTTAACCACTCCTCTCCAACTACCTGACACATTATGTTATGTGTTTTTCTCAATGAATATCTTGTTTCACTTTGAATGAAATTAATATACCAGATTACACATTATAGAAGCAAAATGGGTAGGGCAAACTATTTCATGTCACCCGGTATGTCATGTAAATGAATTCCTTTCTATTAACGGGCATTTCAAAATTGCAATTAATCTATTTAATTAAAGAAGATTTTTTTCCAACATCTGATTTTTGTGGAGGTTTCTTAAAAGCATGAAGGGAACATTTTTTTTTTTTCTGCAGCTCCAGAGCAATTACTTACATTACATTTTTTGGCTTCAACTCTGGTATTATTGCCTGACCTCCTTGTTTAGAGAAAATTGGTTCCAAATGGTGTTTCATGTTGACTTTAATTCATAAATGAATGAGATGAATGAGGAACAACTTTTATGTTGCGATTAAAAAAGCTAAATATATTAATTTCTATTAATATGTAATAGATATCTACCTTTCAGTTTGTAATTCCTGCAATTTGAAAGCTGAGTGAGATGCGGACGTGCCATGGGAGTGATAAAATTGTGACAGCACTATAGAATACGGCGACAGCTAAATGCTCAGTATTAAAGCTTGGAGGTTACGGCTTTGAACTGAAGGCTGTGGCCCAGAGGCCCTTGGATTCAGCTTCTCAGCCCCTTGAGGATGGCAATATAGAAGGAAATATTAACTAGAGGCCTGACATTTTAAATCCTCATAGAGGCCATCACCATTTCATCCTCCAGCAGGAGTCTTAACCCTTATTAGTTACCTCAAGGTTAGTAGAGACCATGAGAAACTCGCACATATACATTCTCTAAGGACTCGAGAAAATGCAGGGCTATAAATCAACATATGAATGATGGTACCTGTTAGCAAGCATATAAAAGTCAAATGGAATTTATACTGTCTGTGTTGCTCCATTTCTAACGCTCAGTCACACTGAATTGTTTAGTCCTGAATAAAACATGACTAGTGTGTGTTTTTCTTGGATAAATCCAGGCTAGCTTACCTATACAATTTGGGATGGTGTCATTCCACTGCGCCAGAGCGTTAGGAACCGCATGACACTTGATGGCTTTGGATCCCTGGAGAAGGTATCCAGGGTTGCACTCGAAACGAACAATGGAGCCAGCTGAGAATTCGGACCCGATCCGCCTGCCGTATCTGGGCTCTGGGATGGAGCTACACTGTGTATCACTGGTGCGTGGAACAGCTAGTGGACAGGAAACAGATCTCTAATCAAAATGGTGCAGATGGAGGCTGGGAAACACACCGGCTCTGTTTCAAAACCCAGACCTCCCTTTACATTGTTACAAAACAAATCAAACAGATGCTGTTCTTTTGAACTTTCTCTTCAGCAAAGAAACCTGAAAAACAAGTAACATGGTTTTCATAAAAATAATGCTAACATTTTACAAGGTTCCATTTTTTAACATTACTTAATTGCGTTAGTTCATGTGAGTTGAAACAATGAAAACTTCATAGTTAATATTCATTTCAACATTCATTAATACGTTTTTAAAACTCAGCTGTATTTTTATTAACTAATGTTAACTAAGATTACTACTAACTAATGAATTTAACTGAATAAATTTAAAGAGAGGTAACACTTTAGTTTAGGCACCAATTCTCACTGTTAACTAGTCACTTATTAGTATGCATATTACTAGCATATCAGCTGTTTATTAGTACTTATAAAGCACATATTAATACCTTATGGTGTTATCTGTATGCACCAAGGGTCTGAGGGTAACACAATTTCAATTCTCTGTATGTATGTACTGTACATGTGGAAGAATTGACAATAAAGCAGACTTGACTTGACTTGACTTATTCTGCATAACCAAATTTAACACTCCTTAATCTACCCCATACATAAACTTAACAACTACATTACTAACTATTAATAATTAGCAAATTAGGAGTTTACGGAGGCAAAATTCATAATTAATAGTTAGGTAATAATGAGAATTGGTCCACAAACTAAAGCATGACCAGAAGATAGATAAACAAATAATTCATGCTCCAAACACACCACTCACAGAAGTCTCGACTTGAATAATCAAATACCATTTTCCATTACCATGTTGCTAAAATAATGTCCATTTCTACTTTTGATAATGTAAAAACAAAAAGACTTTTTTAACTGAACTTTTCAATTTTTCATATATTGAAAGCAACAGTGTTGTCTTTATTATGGCACCAATGTAGCTTTTGAAACACAGATAACATTCCACATTTGTAACCTGTTGTATGGTTACCAGTGCAGCGGTGTACACTGTAACTACTTTAGCACTCTTTTTATAGAAAACCCACATGTATATTTATCTAGCACATTTGTATGAGCATCGTCATGACCCTAGCACAGAGAACTTTGCTGGTTTTGCTGTTTTTGCTTTGTGAACATTGTAGCAACTTGGTTCTTTTTTTCCTGTTTGTGCCTTAACTTTCATCTGACGGCTGTGAATATATAGGAAGAGGCTGGTGGGACCATCCACCATCACCTGGATGCCTCCATGAGCCAAATGAACTGTCCTAACTGTCAGAGAACATTTCTCATACACCCGCTGTTCTCTCTGCGCCCATTGCTGTATACTATAAAACGTCAAGGAGAGATATAAAGAGACATAGCAGGCTTGCCGCGGTCTGCGCTGTGTGTGTGTGCGTACGCTGATGTGGCCATGAAAGATTCCTATTGTATCTTTTTATAAGGCGGCTGATAAAAGGAGTTAAAAAGTGTAATTTATACAGTAATTTACGACATCTTTTAAAATGAGGGAAAACACCTGTCCTCTCCCATGCTGCTGCTGTCTGGGGAGTTTGACACATCAAGGGTCATTTAAAGCAACGGTTCACCCAAAAATAATTTTCTCACTATAGTGTCACCCCCAAAAATAACATATCCAATTAATGTTAGTAACTAACATTAACTAACACTGAGTAATACATTTGTAACAGTATTATTTATCTTTGTTAACGTTGTCACACTTTATTTTAAGGTCCAATTCTCACCATTAACAAACCTTGCTGCTTATTAATAGTTAGTAAGGTAGTTAAGTTTAGGTATTGGGTTAGAGATGTAGAATATGGTCGTGCTTTATAAGCACTAATAAACTAAAAAATAGACATACTCATAAGCAAGTAGTTAACAGTGAGAAGTGTTACCATTAATGTTAGTTAATAAAACAAAGCTGTTCATTGATAGTCCAAGTTAGCTCAGGTCCATTAACTAACATTAACAAAAAAGTATACTTTTCATTTTAAGAATGTATTAAGAACTGTTGAAATCAACATCAACTAAGATTAATAAATGCTTTAGAGATATTTTTCTTTGCTAGTTTATGTTAACTATTTTAGTCAACAAATGGAACATTCAATTGGGTGTAACACTTTAGTATAGGGACCAATTCTCATTATTAACTAGTTGCTTATTAGCATGCCTATTATTAACATATTGTTTATTAGTACTTTTAAAGCACATATTCTGCATGACCGTATTTTTACAGCCCTAATACCTAAACTTAATAACTACCTTACTAACTATTAATATGCAGCAAATTAGGAGTTTATTGAAGCAAAAGTCGTAGTTAATGGTTTGTTGATAGCGAGCATTATTATATAGCTCTGAAATCACACCAAAATGGCAAAAAAAGGGAGTGGGGGGGTGAAAAAACTGCAAGGCAGCTCTCAAAATACTCATGAGAACAGCACAGAAATCATTCTCCCATTCAGCTCTACTCAGAGCTAAATGCATTACAAATTATATCAAATTCAAGCCCCTTCCTCATTTGACTCTATTGTGTATTGGTTATGACATTGTGATTGCGGCTGTTAACTTCTCTGTGTGAAATATAAAGGCTATTTCCCACAGTAAGCGGGCTCAGGCATACTGATCAGCAGGCCACCCCTGCACTTCAGAGACGTGATTTCACCCTATACACTGTGCCAATATATACACAACGCAAACACACCAAAGGCTAACTGAATGTTTCGGATTTGAAGATTAAAAACAAAGCCTCTGCTCTGCACAATGACCTGTTATTGACTGAAAGTTGAGTGCTCACTTACCTTGGTAAACAAAATGGAAACCTTTGGCGGATGGGCCACTTTTTGCGCTGAATCTCAGCATGATTTGGTTTGAGGTGGCCAAGGGTAAGGTTTCTCCTGCAAAAACACAATATGGCAGATGTTAAAGTCTCTTAGAGTTGCTTGTGGAGGCAAATGTGTCGCAACCAACTGTAGTCTTACGGTAGCGTACATGACGGATGGCTTAATAACTTGGATCAGCCTCCGGGGCAAGGGTGGGGAGAGCAGGTCAGCAACAATAGGCCTAAAACTAATGGATACCCAAAGAAATACTCAAGCTGTCTGCAGCGTGTTCAGAGATGCAGTGGATAAATTAAAAAATAAATAAATAAATAAATCCCCAACGGTAAGGATAACTTACCCTTGAGCTAAACCATGAGCGTTCAGATCCAAAATCAAAGTGTACTTTTACAAAGTTGTATCCAAAGGAAGAAACAGAGTGCTGATATAGATGGCGACTGAAACACTGCAGTTGAGCCTGGAGGGTTAAACACTCTAACTATGAATTGAGTGGCCTGTCAGGATTTCTGGCCCACTGCTCACAAAGCTGAGATAGAAATGATATGAATTTACAGCGCTTCCCATGGGAATATAGTGTTGCACAGCAGACCATGAAGATATACAGTATAAAAATGCCATACAAACAGTTTGTGTCCAATGGCCACCATCAATCCTGCAAAGACTGTGGAATTAGCAGTGATTTTCGTTTTCTTGCCATTTTATTACCTTTCACTCAATAATACCGACAATAATTCAGCTGGAAGCAAGGATAACATTTTCTTTTTAGAAGGAATTAAACAAGTCTGGAACAAAAGGATAAAAATGACAACATAGAGCCAAGATTTAAGATTCATTCTTGATATAAATACAGTGGGCCCAACAAATATTGCACACTTAAACCACAGTTAAAAATGTATGAATACTAATGAATAAATTAAAAAAAAAGAAAAGACAAAAAAACAAAAACAAGCAGCATTCATTTTAAAGGAAGATAGCTTCTCTACACTAGCTTACTTTAATAGAACACCTCTATGAACACCAAAAAAACACCAATTAATTAAAAGTCATTGCTCTGTGCCATTTGCTTTTGTATTGTGTTGTGTAATGCAATGGCATTCAGACTATTCAGTCAGTATAATTTAATTTACTTCATAGAGCATTTTAGCAAAATAGAACTGAGGCCGTTTTGTTGAAAGAAAAAAAGACTGCTAACTAGCATATACTTTATATGATCCAAAAGCCATATGAGACATGGAAATAATTTCATTTGGTCTTTCAGTGTGATGTACAGTACATGTCCAAATGTGTATTTGTTTTTTAAGATTTTATGAACATATTACTTGCAAAAGAAGTCTTAATTTGCCTGAGGCTGAGTAAGTGCTTGCTCACTGTCTGTGTAAAAAAGAGATATTTCAAACAATAATAAAACAAATACAAAACTATTAGCAAACGCTTGCCAAAAATGACACTCCTTCTGTATCCCCCCCTCTGAAAGGAGCCATTAAACCTCACTTGAGACCTCGTTCACTGCTCAATTGTCTGAACAATTGTCTTTTCACAGATTTAAAAAGCCATATATGCCTGTTTGGTTCTTTTCAAAGGGTTCTGTGCATTTCAAAGCAACAAAACTGGGATGAATGTAAAGCTATTACTTACCGGAATGAGACCCAGCCAGGGAGCTTAGCAGCCTAGAATTCTGATTGGGCCCATCAAATAGCTCAACGGAGTCGTTCATGGCTGTCTGGAAATAGGCAAATTGCCCAAACACCACTGAGGAAACAAAATGAAACGCACAGAGCGTGTTACTATCACCACTGCTGAGAAGAGATGCTAACAAAAGAAGTACAATGAATGAAGACACATCAATTTCCCATCGACACACATGATTCAGGTCGATGGTTTTATAAGTGTTCATAATAAGCAGCCGTCTGCACAGAAGTATGTATAGTCCCATCAAAATGGCACATGATATCCAATTCATTATAATAGAAGATTTTGATTACTGAAACCATGCTGTGAAATTGTGAATAAAATGCACATACTGTAAACCCATACCGCAGAACACCATTTTTAATACTGCAGCAGCTCTGTTCTAAAAACAATGACCTATGTGGGAATTAAGTTACAAAACGTGAGCTGGTTCTTTGCTTGCGATTCACAAACAAATGACTGAACTGGATCTGTTCAATGAAAGAAACCAAATGACTCACAAACCAAATGACTCACAAATCAAACCCACAAGATGAGAGGTTGATTTACCACAAGCACTTTATGCTTGAAAATTAAATTAGTGTTTTTACTGAACTTCTTGTTCAAATAACAATATATAGCTAAAGAATCAAATAATGTTTAGATCAAAGTACTATAGTGTTACTATCATTGTACTCTTAATACCTAAAATCAGGCTCTGTCTGTAATAATGCATGCATTATGTGTATGTTAGGTCCCTTCTGGTGTCCATTCCCTCTGACCTGAGTCCAGTGATGAAGCTGTGATTAAACGTGTTGGCTTGCCAGAAAGGACACATGGTTCACGCGGTAGGGCATGAGAGACCAGAAAAATCACAGAGGCATGCTGTGCATGTCAGGTGCTGGTGTGAGAGCCAGCTAAGCAGAGAGGGGTGGGAAGGGGTCACCCGGGCCACTGCGACGACTCTATTATCTCCTCTGTAATGAGATGTCGGCCCTAGCTTCATACTCAAACAGTACAGAAAAACTGAAGGGTCACTGCTAGTGGCTCTGTAAATATCACTTTGACTGGATTTCTTTTGGCTCGCAAACACTTCAACGAACTTCAAATGTTATAGCTTTACTTACACTCCCATTTGCTATGCATGAACTGCAAGGATTTGCAATGGATTTAGTAAACTCTGGTTTTGTGCAGTTGTGAATATATGGCCAAAAATATATTTCAGCAATCCACATATCTTTCTTTCTTTCTTTCTTAATTTACATTATAGTGCTCAAATGTATTTAGGACATACTTAGGATCTTTCAGGAAGGAGATTAGACTATGGTATGAGTAAGACTACTAATATAGCTGACTGAGTTGAGTTTAGATGCTTACTAACCAATTAGCTTAGCTACAGCATCATCTAAGACTGCAGGTGTTGGCTAACTACATCTGTGTTGAAAACGATTGCCTTTCACATAACTTCACACTCTGTGTGTGTGTGTGTGTGTGTGTGTGTGTGTGTGTGTGTGTGTGTGTGTGTGTGTGTGTGTGTGTGTGTGTGTGTGTGTGTGTTGTTTAGGCATGAAGAGTTTTACATCAGTTTATATCTACAGGCTGAGGACTCACTACCTGAATGAAGTGGATTATTCAAGGTAATTGAGTTTATACTGGCTATACAACCTACTAATTAACTTTTCAGTACTATACAGTATGTGTGATGACAATGTAACCTTATCTAACTCTTGAGAAATGAGGACAGAAAATTTAAAGATATTAGTTGGTATATCCTTACCTTTGTTTATCTGTAAATAAATTGTTAATACATTTACAATTCAGAAACTGAATTAAAAAAAAAAAAATGTTATATGATTGTCTGGCAGTTTTCTTGGCTTATGTTCGGATATTTTTACTGAACACATTATAAGTATTTATGTATTAAGAGTATTAACATTACAATTATAGTATTTTGAAATGTTTAACTCATATGTACTAGTGATTTTTGAGTGAACAGCTTTTTAGCTTTTTGTTGCTGTTGTTGTTGTTTTTAGCTGTTTAAGTAAATCTTACTCCAATAACTCTACTATAAACTGAACCGTGACCTTTGCAAGTAACTTTATTTACTTACCAAATTCTCCAGACACTGTGATGTGGTAGGAGCAGGTCTGGCCTGCTGTGTAGTTGAGAGGGTAATTTGGGGATAATACCACTCCCTCTGATCCAGTGTACTGCCCACCGCATGGTGCTGAAAAGAGAGAAACAACCCTAAAGGTTCATATTTTCTCTTGTTCAGTCCATATGACACAAGGTAATGAAGTCATTTTTAGTGCTGTATTAGATACATGATGACCAGTGAGGCTAAGGGAGCTCTCCAAATTTCAAAAGAGGAAGAGAACAGGAAACTACAAGCAAAGTAATTTTTTTTCTTTCTTTCTTTTTTTTCATGAAAAAAAAAAGTACTTTGCTGTTGTGCTTTCAGGAGTCAATTTGTCACATGGCTGAGTGTCACAGACTCTGTTTCATGTCCACATTCTGTGTGCTTAAGGTATGTCCTAATCCCCCAATAGAGCACTTCCAAAGTCAATATTTGGCCAATACAATTTAATTTTAAATCATAAAAGAATTAAGTGTGCATAAGTGTATCCATCCACAGGATGTGAACAGTGGGATTCAACAATTGCAAACTACTATAATACTACACAAAGTTTGGCTAAAATAAACTATGATGAATGATTTTATATTAATTTACACATATTGTATATTAATATATAGTTTTACATAAGCACACCTAGATACATTACATATATGAAATTATGGTCAATTGTATAATATTTATATGAAGTAAGGCTAAAATAAACTAATACAGTTATACTAAAAATAAAAGCCACATTAAATTAAATTTTAAATTTTATATAAACCCACATGGATATATCTCATATACATATTATACTGTATAAAAGTTTGGTCATTTACATTATATTTATTTAAATGATCATATCATTATATTTAAAACTGTTAGTGTGCATGACTCAATTGTTTGATGACGTTGTAGGGCATTACAAATGAATGAATTATGCCAAGCAAAATGAGCTTCAACAGAAATTCCCTGCTGAGTGTGTAGGGAGCAAAAATCACGATTGCAAGGAAGACCTTATTTAAAGAGAAGGCACTGTTTGAATAACAGATGAGTGGAGTAATTACCAGAGGAAATAAAAAAAAGAAAAAAAAAAAAGAAAGGAAAGACAGTTTTGACTGACACACTTTGAAACACTGCTGTTTTAAACAATAAATCACTGTACATCAAACATAAACCACATCAAAGACAGAAGTAGCTCTCCCTAATAACAATTCAACAGTAATCACAATTCAGGCCCAGTGGGTGTAGGTAGTGTGTGGACTTGTACAAGCTAATATCACCAGATCATTGCATCCTGCAGCAAGCGGTTCACTTAACTCCTAAACATTTATTGGAGCAAGAAAGTCAATAACAAGATATTGGAAAATGTACATACCTTGGGTTAATTTGCTTAGGCTTGACATTGATTGCACAAACCAGCTTTGTGGTAGCGCTACTAGAATGGCCTACAATTAACACATCATGCAAACCTTGTGGAAAGGCTATTGGAATTGCTATAGCCTCTGACAGGTATTTTAGTAAAACTGATTTGTAATTCAGGTCTGTGCGCAAAGAAGGAGTATTGAGGAGGAGCAGCCAATGAAGACTATAAATCATCTGTGTGTTGGTGCATTGGCGTGTGTTATCTCTTTATCAGGCCCATAATGGGTAGAGGCTAAATGCTTAGGTGTTTGACTGTGCATGACAAGAAAAAAACAAGCGAAAATCAACCACAAAGGTCACCAAAAGGATTATTGACAGTGCCAAGCATAAAAATTTGAGGCTAAGAAGGTCAGCGAAGAGTATTTTTACGGAGATATTAATCAATGTCAGTGCTTCTGTCACACCTGGCCCTTAGCGTATATGACCTTGTAACCAATGGACCACATGTGATAAGCAGTGTCGGGGAACTCCACTTTTAGAAGTCACTGTAAGAAATCAGCCCATATTTTGGCATTTAGAGATAACTGTGGTCGATAACAGTGCCTGCTTGGCCGATTAACAGAAGTGCTACCCACCCCCATATCAGTTCCAACATCTCAGCAAAAGTTATTTATTTTTCAGACAAAATGTTTGCAACAGGAGTTTATAAGTGTATAAATGTTTTATCATTCATTTATATGTGCATTATCTAATACATCCTGCTCTCTAAAGGTTGGCCATCAAGAAACCCATATCAGTCGACTAATAATAATTGCATAACTTAAAATAGCCATGAAATAGGCCTATGTGAAATCTGCAGATGCACTGCACTGTACTGCACTGACTTGAGGAAAATCTATGCAATTCTGTAGTAGAGATTTAAATATGATAAAATGTGTTAAACTGAATTGAGATTGCTAACCTCTTATTGTCAGCTGAAATCATAATAAATTAGACAAAATACGTAATAAAGGAGTACGCAAGAAGCCATGGATTTGTAGAGCTAGAGGGTGCAGAACCCATGCAATCCTGCTCACATCATTACATTGTTATTGTAAGCCATTTTTTATTTTTGTATTTTTTTTTTTTTACGTCAGAGTGATTATTACCTATTATTATCTTAAAGGTGCGAAACTTGGGGACAGATTTACTAAATAAGGCAAATTAGCACAAGAGTGCAATTCCTAGAAATTGTCAAGCGCAAAATGGGTTAAGACACGCTTTTTTTGGATGGTAAATAATGGCACAGATACCAGTAAATTGACTACCACAAACCTTTGCAATTATGATGTGTGATTTATTTAAATATTCTCCTCCCATATATTTTGCGTCTGAAGGGGAAAGTCCAACAAAATGCTCACGCATTAAGATCAGCCACAATAATTACTGTCCACGCCTTTTCATCGCTAATTTTTCACAGCGTATTTTTAGTAAATCCTGACAGTAGTTTTTTACATCAAAAGAGGGTTTGATTGGCATGAGCTGTTAGTAAATCTGGCCCTTGGTGTCAGATGTTTACGGTTATTTAAGCTGTACAAAAACAGTCCGTTATGATACTGGATATTGCTAACTGGTATCTGTTACTTTATTATTTTAATTGTCATAATCGTAAGCACACAAGTAGCTCAAAAAGTTATATAGTTTATTGCATGTTATTTATTCTTCTAGTTAACTATAGCATCTAATAAATGAGAAATCTCAAACATTCACAGGAAATAGCTTATCATTGGCTGAAAAATAAGGTTGAAAGAAAACATGTTAGCTAGTGTTCTATTACTATTCATTCTTTGAAGAAAAAAAAAGATACTTTTATGGCACATCAACATGAAATCAACATGAAATGTAGACTGCGATCATCCTTTCTTCCCTATAATGATGTATATCCGAGTTAAATGGCTTCTCAAACGAGTGGAAAAAAAAAAAAAAAAAACACTTCCACACTTTGATATGTAGCCTATACTGTATATCTCAGGCTAGTTACACCATCTAGATATGTTTGAATTTTAAGATTTAAAAAAAAAAAAAAAAAGTGGCAAAAATGAAAATAACAAACAATAACATTAAAATTTATTTTGGTCACACTTTCTAAATCAGAAAGTCCAAACTGAAAAGAAAACTGATTACATAAAATGTTATTTGTAAAACAACCATCCCGAGAGTGACTAATTGTGACAAACAGTGAAAGAGCATGAGGTTAGAACTAAACAAGTTCTCTGTGTACCTAAACCCTGGCATAACTCCGCTTGTATTTGCCTTTATCTCCATGCCA
The DNA here is from genome assembly GCF_018340385.1 of Cyprinus carpio. NCBI lineage: Eukaryota > Metazoa > Chordata > Actinopteri > Cypriniformes > Cyprinidae > Cyprinus > Cyprinus carpio. Next base: position 2,343,794 of record NC_056609.1, read on the forward strand.
ACAAGTAACCGGGCCTTCCAAAATGGCAGTCCACGCCACCTGTGATCTCTCTGCTATAGCTGTGTTCCTTTCATCCCTCAGGTCTCAGTAACAATGATCTTCTATTGAGATTCCTCACACATCAGTCCCATGCTAAAGCCTCTGGGCTCTGGCACCCACAGGTCTGTTGCTTCATCTGCCTCACAATGCTTCTGTGAGCTCATGAAAAGCTGGTGTCAGAATGCAGCTGAGGCTCCCCGTTTTCTGCATATCAAACTCACTCCTGTAGCTTTGATCACATCACCTTCCCTTCACACTCACCATGAGAAGACTGTCTGGAGCTACACACACACACAGAGTTGTGCGTGTTTGTGTGCAAGTGGGCATACGCAAATACACACACGCACGCACGCACGCACACACACACACACACACACACACACACACACACACTGTGCCTTTTGTTGGAAGATTTGCCTTTAGAAACCTGCAATTTCACACTGAGATGGAAGGAAATTTCTGGTTTTTGGAAATATACATTTTTCAGGCCTGACTGTCTGGAGTTTCATTCTTTTGTGTGTGTGTGTGTGTGTGTGTGTGTGTGTGTGTGTACGACAGGCTGTGAATAATTGGAAGCTTTAGAAATCCCTTTTGCCCCCTTTGCACCTGCAAATAGCACATTTAGTAGGCCGTGGTAGACTAAGTAATTAGATGTAGGGATCCAATCTCTATCATACATGACAACCACCATTGAGGTCACACTAGATGTAGACTAAAGGGCCGTACACACCGGGACGAATATCGGCGCGCGTTATTCGCCAGCGTTTTTCAACGCGTTTTTTGTGTTCACACCCAAGCGATTTTCGCTGACGATGAGCCGAGTGAACATGCAAATTCATTCCCTGACATTAGATGGCGCTATATGTAAAACAGAAATACTAGAAATACTAGTTCTCTTTTATCAAGATTTTTGTAATCGCTGTCGCGTTTGTCATATAGTTCTTTGTGTTCCGACACCAACGAGACCAGCAACTCTACATTCATCTTGCCTTGCATCTTCTTCGACTTATTTCTTCCCGGCAGTGTAGACGCTACTTGGCGTATATCTTCTTCGCCGTTACGTATGTGTGCTCAGCAAGACAGTTTTGTGTTTGAGCGCCCCCAAGTTGTGTTTTACTGTAACTTCAGAAGCTCCAGACAAGTGTGCAAAAGCGCCATTCTCATTGGTCGTATAGTTTTTGACGCGGCGCGTCAAACCAAAAAAACGAACCCGAGGCGTTTTTTAAAAAATGACGCTTTTACGCGTGGCGTTTTTCACGTCGGTGTGCACACGCACATTGGCGCCCTTTGTTTAGTCACGAGGCGTTAAACGTCGGCGAATATCGCGCGCGAAATTCGTCCCGGTGTGAACAGGCCTTTAGACTCTCTATAAAATACATAAGGCCATAATTTAGTTTGGCAACCAATTCTCACTAATAACTAACTATTAAGTAGGATTTTTGCCTCAACAAACTCCAAGTTAGTGAGGAAGTTGTTAAGTTTAGTATTGGACTAAGGGATCTAAAATATGGTCATGCAGAATAAGGCATTAAAGGGGTCATATGATGCAATTAAAATGTTTCCTTTCTCTTTGGAGTGTTACAAGCTCTTGGTACATAAAGAAGATCTGTAAAGTTGCAAAGACTAAAGTCTCAAATCCAAAGAGATATTCTTTATAAAATTTAAGACTTGTTCATGCCCTCCTAAAACACCTAATTTAAACACAACCCCACATTTCTACGTCACTGTGTGGGAAGATTTGCAGAACACCGCCCAAATGTTCACGCAAAGAAAGAAGGCGTAACTTTTATTCTCGCTGTAGTATTGTTTTTGCCACCGCCGCCATGTTGTGGAGATGCTGTGTGTTTTGATGTGAAAGCGAAACTACTTTGTTTGGCCTTCCAAAAGAGCACAATATCCACTTCGTCATGCCTAGCTGATCCATGCTGGTCGCTGTGGAAATACATCAACTTTGCGCTGTGGATCGCCGGAACGGCTTTCACGGTGGACAGAGCGGAGTCCTGCCCGGGTTCGTCACATGTGGTCGCCGCAAGCCCGCGCAGTGTGATAAGCAACGCAACACATAAAAACACAGTATAAGTCATCATAATTAGTAATTATGTCCATACTGGATACAATAAATGACTGCTTTGTAATGGGTTTTATTGGTTTTGTCTAGTCGTGCTGGGAGATGACATCACAGTATGTTAAGGGGCATAACATTTCCGTCACACGTATTTAGCCAATCACAAAGCACAGGAAAGCTGGCCAATCAGCGTACACCTCGCTTTCAGAATGATGAGCTTTGTAAAAATCAACACGTTTCAGAAAGGTGGGGCATAGCGGAGCAATGAACAATAATGTACATTATGTGGAAAATATTGTGTTTTTTGAACCTTAAACTGCATAAACACATTTCATTACACCAAATACACAACATAATGTTCTTTTTAGCAACGTCATATGACCCCTTTAACATGTGCTTTGTAAGTACTAATAAACAGCCAATATGCCAGTAATATGCATGCTAATAAGGTACTAGTTAATAGTGAGCTGTTCATTAATTATTAATGTTCATTTGTTTATGCTACATTGTGGAGACCAAATGTACCAACAAGGATAGTAAAACCTGAAATGTTTGACATTGTGAGGACTGGCCTGTGGGGAAAAATATATATTAAAAACAGTACATGATGTTTAACAGAAAGTGTAACAAAAAAAAAAAAAAAAAAAAAGTTTTCTATAAGGGGTGGGTTTAGGGTCAGGAGATAGAAAATGTTAGAAAAAAAATGTTTGGTCAGTATAAAAATAATAGAAGTGTATGGAAAGTCCCCATAATTCACAGAAACAAACGTGTGTGTGTGTGTGTGTGTGTGTGTGTGTGTGTGTGTGTGTGTGTGTGTGTGTGTGTGTGTGTGTGTGTGTGTGTGGTTGGTTGTAACACTGATAGAAACAATGTAATTTAAACAAATGTTACATGTGTTACAAAATGTTACAAAAATTAAGCAAGATGACCTGCTAATTCAGTTCTTTCATTTAACAAGCATTAAAATGATTGAAAATCAGATTATGACTGGAAGTAAAATGTTTGTTTTCGTATCCCAAAACTGTGTATTTGTCCTGTTAATAACATTTTAGTTTGGGGACCAATTCTCACTATTAACTATTAACTACTACTTTTACCACAATAAACTCCTAATTTGCTGCTTATTAGTAGTTACAAAGGTAATTCTTAAGTTTAGGTATTGGGCAGGATTAGGGATGTAGAATATGGTCATGGAGAATATGTGCTTTATAAGTACTAATAAATAGCCAATATGCTAAGTAATATACATGCTAAAAAGCAACTAGTTCATAGTGAGAATTGGTTACTAAAGTATTACAGAATAATTTTGCTAATTCAGTTTGCTTATTCAATGATTGATTTATAAATAAACACGAATGATTGTTTTGGCTGACAGCAAATCAGATTAATGCAGCTCAAAATATCAGTGCAATGATCTTGAAGAATAAGACAACATCTCTGCAAAAGGACATAAAAAAAAAAAAAGATCAGTATCATAAAAGAGAGAACGATCAAAACCTTGTGGTAACCTATGTGGACTAAATTCAGCCCTATTTATTTTTGGATTCCTATCTTTTATCGTTTTATGTTCAGTAAACACCCACCAAAAGCCCAAAACTGCTAAACAAAGAGCGCATAACATCAACACGCATTAGCCTACATAAGAACAGGTCACTGCAGGATAACTGTATCTTTCCTAAGACGGCAGCTCATTAGCTGTTGTTAGCAGCGCTCTGTTGTGCCCAGACTGCATGTGTGGCTAAATGTAGCAGCCCATGTGTTCCTGCCTCACATAAGCATGAAGACAACAGCTGTGGCTGCCACCTGACCGACCCAAACTTCACTCGCAAATCCAAAGCTTGAGCATAGCTGTGCAAAATCATGCATACATGAAAAGGAGGCTTCGACAGATTAAAAGCAGCTGTGTATCCATACAGCCTCTGAGAGGCGCCATCCCACCATGCTCCCAACCCCCACACCCTCTCACTATTTACAGCCAGGGAAGAGTCCTCATTTAATGGTACTGAGACAGTCTTTTAGTTACTATGGAAACAAATCAAAGATCTGTTTGGGTGAGAGAACCAAAGAAAGAGAGGAAAATCCTTCATTATTTAAAGGGATCTTACCTCTTTCTAATGAGTTTTGTCTAAAAGCTTGAGGACATGGCTCTGGGTAATTCCAAATAATAGCATAGAAATTACTAGCGTGTATAAAAATAAAAATAAATTATATATATATATATATATATATATATATATGTATATATATATATATATAAAAAGCCATGCTGTCAGTGCCTGCTCAACAACTTTTCCAATGTATAGTCACAGCATTTACTTATTAAGCTGTCACTAACAATATTAAAATCAATTCTCTCGTTAAGAAATGTCCATTCTGCAAGCAGTAACTGTTAAAGAAGCAGAATTGTACTTGGGAAAGGCAGGATTATTGGCTGTTAGTGGAGTTATTGGAGTGTTCTGATGAAACCCCATTAACCCTGCATGAGCTACTAATGCATAAAATGCTGTGCCATTTCATCAGACAGCTGATGCCATGCTGATGCTCATGGCAATTGCACATAGAAGCCGCTTCCATGTGTGCAGTCTTTGGGAGAATGGACCTTAACATTCAAATCGAGTTTTCCCAGTCCTGCTCATCCTGATCTGCATATCCGCCACAAGACCTTCACTCAGAGGCACCACACAGCAGTGCTCTTTTAGAGAAGCATATGCTATAGTATCATTTTGGGCGAACAGTTGACTGAAAGTTGATAAGTTGATTCGGGTACATTTCTGTATAAAGCGCTGTTAGCCACATATGACTGCAAGTTCTGTTATTACCAACATAACTCACCAATTCAGTAATTCAACAGCTCTATATCTGTGATTTGAAGCATATTTTCTTGTTAGAATCATAAGAGGTATCATATTGTATTGTTTTTGTGTTTTATCCTGAATAGATGTTATGATGTTATTTGTTATATGTAAAATACTAATAAAAAGGTGATCACAAAAAAAGAGTTATCATATCGATTACAAGTACAGTATGGAGTACCACAAGGCTCAGTACTCGGACCTCTGCTTTTCATGCTTTACATGTTACCCTTGAAAGATATCATCTTGTTAGTATAACATGTACTTAAATAGATCAGGCTCTTGGGCACAATAAGCAAGTTAACATGCAGTACATTCTATATCCTTTATTCCATGTCAATATATACATATGTTTCATTCTATATTTCAGTGTGTCAACAAGCATGAACAATAAATGCATAAGGGAACCCCAGAGTATGATGTAAGAAGGAACCCATGACGATTCAAACTTCAAATAAAGCAAAACAATGGAAAGCAACGATTTAAATCGTTAAATGCTACTATGGTCTATAATGACCATATTTTTGATTCCTTAACCCTACTCCATAACTAAACATAACAAGTAGTATGTAGTAGTATGAGTAGTTATGACAAGTTTGATCAAATGCATACTCCATCCCAAAATTAAAATTTTCTCATTATTCACTTACCCCCATGTCGTTCCAAAACCGCAAAAGCTTTGCTCGTCTTCGGAACACAATTTAAGATATTTTGGATGAAAACCGGTAGGCTTGAGACTGTCCCATAGCCTGCCAAGTAAATAACAGTGTCAAGGTCCAGGAAAGTATGAAAAGCATTGTCAGAATAGTCCATCTGCCATCAGTGATTCAACCGTAACGTTATGAAGTTATGGGAATACTTTTTGTACATGAAGAAAACAAAAATAACGACTTTATTCAACAATGCCTCTCCTCTGTGTCTCTCCAAATCAGCATAGAACCATTTTGGCAAATCTGAGCAGTACACAGGCGACGTACACTCTTCAGTGTCAGCCGCGCCACAAGGATACGTTTTTTTACGTGTATATTCGTTTTGGTTTGAAAGACAACAGCGCATCAGCGCAGAATGGCAAAATGGCGCTGTGCTGATTACGTAACGGTAGAATCACTGATGGCAGATGGACTATTCTGACGATGCTTTTCATACTTTCCTGGACCTTGACACTGTTATTTACTTGGCAGGCTTCCGAAGTGTTCCGAAGAGGAACAAAGCTTTTATGGGTTTGGAACAACATGGGGTTAAGTGAATAATGACAAAATTTTCATTTTGTGGTGGAGTAACATATCTCTATATATATATATATATATATATATATATATATATATATATATATATATATATGTTCATTTGACAGCCCTATATATATATATATATATATATATATATATATATATATATATATATATATATATATATATATATATATATATAATTTCTTTATTTTATTTAAAAATATATATATATATTATATATATACAGGTCCTTCTCAAAAAATTAGCATATTGTGAAAAAGTTCATTATTTTCCATAATGTAATGATAAAAATGAAACTTATTGTTTTAATACTGATGATTTTGGCATACAGCTCATGAAAACCCAAAATTCCTATCTCAAAAAATTAGCACATCATGAAAAGGTTCTCTAAACGAGCTATTAACCTAATCATCTGAATCAACTAATTAACTCTAAACACCTGCAAAAGATTCCTGAGGCTTTTAAAAACTCCCAGCCTGCTTCATTACTCAAAAACGCAATCATGGGTAAGACTGCTGACCTGACTGCTGTCCAGAAGGCCATCATTGACACCCTCAAGCGAGAGGGTAAGACACAGAAAGAAATTTCTGAACGAATAGGCTGTTCCCAGAGTGCTGTATCAAGGCACCTCAGTGGGAAGTCTGTGGGAAGGAAAAAGTGTGGCAAAAAACGCTGCACAACGAGAAGAGGTGACCGGACCCTGAGGAAGATTGTGGAGAAGGACCGATTCCAGACCTTGGAGAACTGCAGAAGCTGAGTAGAAACATCCAGAGCCACCGTGCACAGGCGTGTGCTTTTGAACCAGAAACAGCGGCAGAAGCGCCTGACCTGGGCTACAGAGAAGCAGCACTGGACTGTTGCTCAGTGGTCCAAAGTACTTTTTTCGGATGAAAGCAAATTTTGCATGTCATTCGGAAATCAAGGTGCCAGAGACTGGAGGAAGACTGGGGAGAAGGAAATGCCAAAATGCCTGAAGTCCAGTGTCAAGTACCCACAGTCAGTGATGGTCTGGGGTGCCATGTCAGCTGCTGGTGTTGGTCCGCTGTGTTTTATCAAGGGCAGGGTCAATGCAGCTAGCTATCAGGAGATCTTGGAGCACTTCATGCTTCCATCTGCTGAAAAGCTTTATGGAGATGAAGATTTCGTTTTTCAGCACGACCTGGCACCTGCTCACAGTGCCAAAACCACTGGTAAATGGTTTACTGACCATGGTATTTGAGTAATGAGAGAATTAATAAGTATGGTGACCCATACTCAGAATTAGTGCTCTGCATTTAACCCATCCGAAGTGCACACACACAGAGCAGTGAACACACACACACACTGTGAACACACACCCGGAGCAGTGGGCAGCCATTTTATGCTGCGGCGCCCGGGGAGCAGTTGGGGGTTCGATGCCTTGCTCAAGGGCACCTAAGTCGTGGTATTGAAGGTGGAGAGAGAACTGTACATGCACTCCCCCCACCCACAATTCCTGCCGGCCCGAGACTCGAACTCACAACCCTTCGATTGGGAGTCCGACTCTCTAACCATTAGGCCACGACTTACTGTGCTCAATTGGCCTGCCAACTCTCCTGACCTGAACCCCATAGAGAATCTGTGGGATATTGTGAAGAGAAAGTTGAGAGACGCAAGACCCAACACTCTGGATGAGCTTAAGGGCGCTATCGAAGCATCCTGGGCCTCCATAACACCTCAGCAGTGCCGGCTGATTGCCTCCATGCCACGCCGCACTGAAGCAGTCATTTCTGCAAAAGGATTCCCGACCAAGTATTGAGTGCATAACTGAACATAATTATTTGAAGGTTGACTTTTTTTGTATTAAAAACACTTTTCTTTTATTGGTCGGATGAAATATGCACATTTTTTGAGATATGAATTTTGGGTTTTCATGAGCTGTATGCCAAAATCATCAGTATTAAAACAATAAAAGACCTGAAATATTTCAGTTGGTGTGCAATGAGCAATGAATCTAAAATATATGAAAGTTTAATTTTTATCATTACATTATGGAAAATAATGAACTTTTTCGCAATATGCTAATTTTTTGAGAAGGACCTGTATATATATATATATATATATATATATATATATATATATATATATATATATATATATATATATATATATATATATATATATATATATATATATACACACACACACACACACACACACACACACAAATAAATACTTTTTTTTCTGATCTGGCAGCTTTCCAAATTGGAATCCACACCTTTGCTAGTAGTCATCAGTGGAGAGAAAAAAATAAAAAAAACCTTTTCTACAAATGCAGCGGTTATTTTCCCTGCTTTAGCTAGAACATGACATGACGGCAGCACAAATGGATTTTTAAATGCCAATCACATTTTTTATTATTCTATCTCTTATTGTGGTATTCTAATGTCAGGGAAGAAAATAAAAATACAGACATAACAGCAATGTTGGACATAGCATTCATCTTGCAGGACATGGGGAAAAAGCTTCCAATTTCAGGACTGCCTCGTCATCCTAGACAGTTGCTATGATGTTCTAGGTGGATACTAGGGCATTTACAGATAAGCAACACAAACAGAGATATGCATTTTGTTAATGCATGATGTGGTGGTGTTATGAAGATAGATTTGAAGTTTGAAGGGGTGTGTTCTGAGTGGTTGCATGAATGTTGATATATAGTTGCTTGGGTGTTGCTAGGAAAAGGTAGGCGGCCGCTAGGGTGCTCTAGGCAGTTGTCATAGCATTGCTAGATGGTCGCCAGTGTATTGCTAAGGATGTTCTGGGTGCCTGATAGGGTATTTACAAAAAATGTTGTATAAAGTGATTTGCAGCGACTGGAAATCATTCATTTTCAATGAGTGACAGCAATGGTTGCTGTTGCTCATAGAAAATAAATGACTTCCCGTCGCTGCAGATCATTGTGTTATGTGGGCATGTGCAGTGATGCGGTAAAGTTGAGAGCAGTTGCAAATGAGCAGCAGTTTATACAGAGATTTGAAGTTTTGCCAGGTGGTTACTAAAAGCTTTTGTGGTTGCCGGGCAGTTGTTAGGGTGTTCTGAGTGGTTTTTACAATGTTGCTACATGGTTTGGTATGTCATGTGTTAATGGCACCTTGTTGTTAGATGAATTTTTAAACAAATTAGCCCAAATATCCAATAATTAAATATGCAAAGGGTTGCTGTAAACGTTACAGATGTTTTTATCTCTTTGAAAATCAGAGTAGGTTTGCAGGTGCATGAAGAGGTCATTTAATTTGGTGGCCATCTTGTTTATGTCCCTAGACAGTGTTTTTATGTCGGCTATCGTTAAAAAAAAAAAAAAAACACAAGAAAGAAGAGAGGAAAGAAAAGGAAATATTTTTTTTTCTTCTGTGGTTTGCTTTACAGCTTTTCCTCATGATAGCCAAAAGATCAAGGGAATCATTTACAAACACTGACATGTATTAAATTGCAATCCTGTTTGCTTTACTTTTTTATTATTATTATTTCAGAGCCTCTGGCTTTTCATATATCATAGGGATAGGAATATTAGACATTTCTTAGTTAGGGCTGATATATTTATTGCTATGAAAATGATGGGCCACTTTTTTCCATTTCAACGTTGTGCTGCATGTAAGAATGATAGTAGAAAGACATTAATTTAAGGGTTCTACCATGGGTTGTGTTTATTATAATTTATCATTTGAAGTTTATATATTTCATATTTTTTCCTTCTATCTTACCAATGGTTGGAATACACAAGATGACTTTCAAAATCACAAGCTGAGATTTTAAAACACTGGGCATCACACACTTACCATATTTATAATAGTCACAGAGGAAAAACTGGCCATCATACATGAAATGACTGAGAATCATGCACTACCAGACTTTAAAGTTGTTCCGATCACAAAAAACTCATGCAGAAATGTGTGCCTTACTGCTTGAAGACACATGACAAATGAAAACAACATGCATTCTAAAATTCAAAACATGTTTGATATCCTCCGACTTGAAGTCATAATCTGAAGCTGCTTTGAGCAATTTTGTATTTTTATGGCCTTCAAATAAAGACTTTTGAAGATTTATTTTTCCCCCATGAAGGACATTGTGTGTGTTACTGTGTGCACCAGAGACATGTGAGTACAAACATCTCTCACCAGAGAAATGTGAGTAAAACATTCAAGTTTTTGCTGCGATCATTGACAATGCACAGACTGCAACAAGTGCGAATCCTGCTTGTTAAAAATAAGTTTCAAAAATCTAATTCAAATCAGTATTTTGATCTGTAAAAAAATACAATAGATGTGTAAATCTAAGAAAAAAAAAAGAAAAAAAAAAAAAAACAGTTGCCACCTCAAAAAGGTGAAAGATTTGGGATGTTTGCTCCTACTCCTAATATGAGTATTACATTTATTTGTTTTCCGACAAGTGGATGGTCTCCTGCTGTCTTTGACTGAACATGGGCCTGTTTATTACAGTCATGTGTCTGTGCACAGAACATGTGCATTGTACGTATGCATCTGCTCGTATGGCTTAACTGATGAAAGAGCATCACACCCCATTAACTCCTAAATGATCTTGTTAAAGTCATTATCCTGGCCGAAAGCTCCTGTATTTTAGCTATGCTTTGAACAATATGTGCACTGTGTAGTGCTGGAGGTCGACACAATGGATAAATGCAGTGATGGCATGCTGCCTCTCCTTGCTGAAGGTGACATAAATAACAGATTTCGGAGACTAGAAATAAACTAAAGTGACAGACAATATGATGAAATGGCCCGTGAAACAGCAACATTTGCTTCACATCTCCCTTGGATTTCAAAACGATTTCCAATTGTGCCTACTGCACTCTTTTTCAAGCCATCACCCACCCCGCAAAGTGAAACCCAGATACGTCCGCTCATCCGCTGCCGCCCCCCCCAGTCAAATCTGACTCATTCTCACTGGACTACTTGGAAGCACCCACTTTGGCTAAAAGGTCATAAGTACTCAGCAAGCCATTTACCTCATTAGCTTTAAGCATGGGCTATTGATAAAAGGAAGCTGCAGCGGCAGTGTATAAAAGCATCGCAAATGGCTCACAGTCTCTCGTCTAGCTCGTCTAACCTCACACCTCTGCACTGAAGAGCTCTGACTGAGGACAGCTAAAAGGATTAACCTTCACAAACTACTTTCTGTGAATCAATGCGCCATGACCACCACAAAATACTTCTGTATGTCATTAGCCCCGTTTCCAGTGCAGGAACTTTCCCCAGGAACTTGGGACTTTGGGCCGGTACTCTGTGTGTTTCCACTCTAGGAACCAGGATCTAAAGTTCCAGGTAAAAAATTGCCCCTCAGAAAGTCCCTGCTCACGAGGTAGTACTTTTTCAAAGGTCCGGAACTTTCAGGGGTGGGATTTGGGCGCTGAACATGCTGATTGGTTGAGTTAACGCAGCATTGTATTTCAACCACCATTTATTCACATAATTGTTTAAAATATCACTGTTATTGTGTCTTAAAATGTAGTTTTAAAAGTATTTCAGGTGAGAATAGTTGTTTAAAACTCAAATCTGCAGTTTATTTATAAAGACAGCGCCTATTTGAAAATGTGTTTCACCGATTTTGGAGACGTGAGCTCCATGCGATAAGCGGGCTCTCAGTGCTCATGTTTCCCGACGAGAGCAGCCTCAACTTGACTAGTCCTTCTGACATCTCTCTAGTGCCATCTCTGTAGTGGTTAAACATAAGATATAATTAGTTTTGGGTAAATCTAACAGGTAGTCTTTGGTCTTTATTCTGTTAATGTATTAATATGTTAAAATACTGCTTGATATAATATTTTGTTTCATTGTAATGTATTTATGTTCCCTGAACTACATTTCTGCAGCTATTAATATGTTTAAATGAAAACGAAAAGAGGTAGTTGTGTTTGATATCATATTTCGTCTTATTGTAAATACAGTGAGGAAAATTGCAGTAGCCAAGGCGAGCTGATTGACATTATCAAGTACGCTGCTGTTTGGAGAATTACCGGATTTGTGTCACCCATCCGCGGCAGTTCACATTCCCAAGTCAAACTTGCAAAGTCCAAACTACCGAGAACACAAGTCCGAAATTTGCGTACTTGGTATTGAGAAACACGCAAAGACCTACATCACCAGAATATCTGCCTAATTTTCTCTGTACTTTAAACCGTGAGGGAAATGCAGACAGCAACAGGTCTGGGGGAAAAAAGTTTCTGGGACAAATTGTTCCAGGTAATTTAGGTGGAAAAGCAGCTATTGATTAATGTATGACTTCTGACTAACAAACAAGAAGATTACTGAGACAAATAGTGGGGTCCAAATATCACAGATAATGTCAGAATTCTGAGAATCAACATGTAATTTAATAAGATAGTTCACCTAAAAATGAAAATTCAGTAATTTGCTGAATTAACAGATGAGTCCTCTGCACAATGCGACTTTGCTGCAGCCTAAAATTTAACTGCTGGTGTCATCTAGCAAGAGGAGAACTGGCCCCCAACTGAGCCTGGTTTCTCCCAAGTTTTTTTTCTCCATTCTGTCACTGATGGAGTTTTGGTTCCTTGCCCCTGTCGCCTCTGGCTTGCTTAGTTAGGGACACTTAATATCCAGCAATATCGTCAACTTGATTGCACAGATACTATTTAAACTGAACTGAGCTGGACGATGACATTACTGAATTCAATGATGAACTGCCTTTAACTCAAAATTGAGTGTTTTATTATTGTCATTTTGCATTATTGACACACTATTTTCCTGTTTAATACTGTAAAGTGCTTTGGCACAATCTCTATTATTAAAAGCACTATATAAATAAAGGTGACTTGACTTGACTCACCGTCATGTCATTCCAAACACAAATTAAGATATTTTGGTAACACTTAAGAAAAGGGAACACACATTCACTGTTAACTAAGAGTTTTCCTTGAACAAACTCCTAATTTGCTGCTTATTAAATTGTAAGGTAGTTGTTAAGTTTAGGCATGGGGTAGGATTACGAGATCTAAAATATGATCATGCAGAATACGGCATTACAATGTACTATGTACTGTAAGTACTAATAAACTGCTTATATGCTAGTAATAGGCATGCTAATAAGCAACTAGTTAATAGTGAGAATTGGTCGTTAAAATGAAGTGTTACCAATATTTTTTTATTAAACCTGAGAGGTTTCTGTCTCTCCATTGAAAGTCCAGATAACCAAAATTTAGAAGATCCAACAAGGTCATGAAAGCATTCTAAAACTCAATTCATGTGAACTGAGAAGTGTAATCCAAGTCTTGTGAATAATTTATTTTACTTAATATGAGCTAATATAATTTAGGCTTTTATTCAGATATAAACAATCGACAGAGCACATCACATATAGCAAACACAAAATGGTTTTATTTTACAATGCCTTTATAATCTTCATGAATCTTCTATATTTTAGTTTGCCAGACTTTCCATGGAGGGACATATATACGTATACGTATATATATATATATTACTTGATGGTTGCTAGTGTGTTGCTAAGGATGTTCTGGGTAGTTGATAGGGTATTTACAAAAGTAATAATAATAATTTTCAGCTGAAAATAATGCTAGTGACCCAATTACAGTATGTTGCTTTACTGGACTATGCACCAAGACTTCTTTATTTACACCAGAAAGACTATCCTGGTAAACAAATTTCACTGGCTATGTTTACTGTTGAACTGGATTGCTGTGTGGTTCACCAGCTAGAAACGGACCAAACCAGCACCATCATAACTACAGAAATCAAGTTCAAGGTAAACTCTGAATGTAGGATTGATAGACTTGCCTAGAAGTTTTAAACATTCTGAAGTCTGCATGTTATATGAGATTTTGAATACTTTGTCAGTTTGAAGAGGGATCTGATGTTTGATGTGACACAGGCCTTGTTACATGGTTGTGAAGGTGTTCTGAGTAGTTGCTAGACAGTTGCTAGGGTGTTTCCAGTTTGTAGTAAAACTGTAGTAAATAAGCTTGCTTGGGGTTTCAACAGGACTGCCTAACTGAAGCAGCAAAATTGCACGGTTGAACTGCAACACTCTATTATTAGGAAAAAAATAAATAAATCCTGCTACCATAAAACTACATTATTAAAAAAAAAAAAAAAAAAACATGCTACCGTTATTTAAAGAGGCTGATATCGACTGAGCCAGGCTCTCCAACCTCCAGGATCCAGTTGTCTCTGGTAGACATACTCACTTAACTAATAGAGAAGCCGGGGGGATTCTTAGCAGGCAGAAAACTAATGGATTGTGTGAACGTGGGCTTGCGTACACTCTGTGCGGATGATTAAGATCAAATAAAGCATCTCTCATGACACAATCAGATGATTATGTTAGCTCAACGATGACCTGTATAGGAATATGTCTCTACCCCACAGTTAGAGCTCATACATAAAGATGGGCGAAGCAATGTGCTGGAAATTCCATCAGTGAGGACAAACAAAATGTTCCTGGAGTGCGGAAATGAGGCTGTCTCGCAAAGGGCATCAGCAGCTTTCCATCTCCATCAAAAGAGGTTAAATAATCAGTGGGTGCTACTGAGGTGCGAAAACCCTTGTTTGACCTTCGGATTGGGGTCAATGATGTTCATTGCACGTTCATATCTATAACCTAGTGTTGTATTTGAACATGTTGGCTTCAGAGGGAGCACACGCTTCTTCTGTCATGATTTGAGCTATTACTACAAAAAACACTGGGAATTACATAAGAGTGAGGTGTGAGATTTCTGCGCTGCTAGCGAAACGAAGCAAAATTAATATCTGTTTATTTGAGCAGACCAACTGGGCTGGACATAACAACACTGACTCAACCAAGAAAGGGTTGGAGGATGGGCGTTTGAAAGCTGTTTGTGTTTGTGCAATTATGATTGGTCGGATTACTGAAGCACATTGATTTGCACTTGATGGGATATGATGAATTTGTTGAAATATCTTTGAAGTGCAACATAAAATTTGGGGTAACGCTTTAGTTTAGGGACCTATTCTCACTACTAACTAGTTGCTTATTAGCAATATATTGCTTATTTATTTGTACTTATAAAGCACATATTAATCCCTTATTTTTTATGATGATATTTTAGACCCCTTAACCTAAAACCCTCCAATACCTAAAAAATGAAAACAAGCAACAACAACAACAACAACAACAACAACTACAAACTATATGGGGTAGGAGTTTACTGAGGCAAAAGTCATACTAGTTAGTTAATAGTGAGAATTGGTCCCTAAATTAACATATGGAATTTGAACACCATATCTATAGTTCTACAGTTTTTATTGATTTATTTTCAACTATCTTGGTTCTGAAACAGAAAACAGAAGCATATATCGTGCTTTTTCATGAATTTGATCAAATAAAATCAAAAATATATAAAAAAAAATATTTGGATTACTTTTGTAAATCTTCACATCACTTATCAACACTAATTGATATGTTTATGCTTTGCCTGAATATTTGACCAAAACGCAGGTTTAAAAAAAGGAAAAGTAAGACAGACAGAGGGGGAAGCTGAAGAATCCAGAAAGGTCTCGGGTTGACAGGAAATGTGTGAATGAGTGGCACTTGTCACCACCCAGGCTTTCTCATCTCTCACTGAGGGACAAAGACCTAGGCGCTGTTCTTTTGAAGGCCTCTGTCTGCATCTGTCTCTATCTTTGTCAGCCAATGGGAGCACCAGACAGTTTCTCCAAACCCAATGAATATTGGCTGGGTACTGGCAGTGTGACAGAGCAGAACTATGCATTTAACAAAGGCCTAATCAATTAACTCTCAAGACTGCAGACAACAAAAGGAATACTGTCTCTGATCAGCAGGCTGCTGCTAATTTCTTTAGATGAAGAAGTGCTTAATCAAATTAACATGCATCAATACTTTGAATTTAAAACTGCAGAAAAAAAAGGCAAAATAAAGGTTCTAAAATCAATAAACTACCAACCAATCTGTGAAAAAAAAAAAAAAAACCACACGATTAGACCTTTACATTACTAGTGGGCGGTATTAGAATTGAAAAAAAAAAAAAAAATCTATATTATGAATAATGATTCATGGAATTATGCAATCATAAAATTATTTATGTATTAAATATTCATGTCATAATGTCTATTTTTAAATTATCCAGTGAATTAAATACTTGAAAAACAAAAGCCACTTGATAGATTTGATAGATGCAAGACAATATATAAGTCTGCCATTGGTGTAAAAACACATTATGTACCACTTGAGCACAAAGAAAAAAAAAAAAATTCTGAGGATTTGTAAAATAATCAGTTTACACACACCTGTGAACACATGTCTGTTGATTTGTATATAAATGTGACAAGTTGCCTCATTACTCTGCAACAATAAACATCCAAACTCCTATTTAACCCTCAATGCCTCTGTACAGAAACTGCATTTTCAGGTCCTACCTTTACACGTAGGCAGAGCTTTGTCCCATACAGGTTTCCCATCAGCTCCCATGATGCAGGTGAGAGTGGCCAGTCCTGCAATGGTGTACCCAGAATCACACTGATATGTTACAGTTGATCCCAACTTGTAGTCCATTCCCAGTCTAGTTCCGTTCATTATGTTACCAGGGTCAAAGCATGCTTCTCGTGGCTTTTCTGTAAAGAAATAAGAATAAGAATAAGAATAAGAATAAGAATAAGAATAAGAATAAGAATAAGAATAAAAAAGTTTTAAAATTGCACAGATAATGTGAAGCACAAAACATTTTTCTTCAATTAATGGATGCCCCATTTTTTTCAGCATATTCTACGTAATTTCGGACAAATTAATTTTGAATGTTCATGTTGATGTTCACAGATGTGTCCGGGGAAGTGTTAGAATGTTGCAGACCGTATTTTTTGCAAGCAGTTACAGGTTTTAACTTGTCTGAATTCTTAGCATAAACCTGCCTTAAACAAATGCCACCTTCCAGCGTCATTCAATGTTCTCAGAACATGCCTGTTGAGAAATGCTGATTTCAGTCATTTGATCACATGATTTTTAATTGATTGACAGCCCTAGTACCTGTAATACAACTGACCCCTAACAAAATTAATCAGATGCACAATCATATCCCACACTTGTGTTCCCTGCCAGCCATTCCCAGGGCTGAGACAGGTAACAGACAGAAGGAAAAAGCGAGGTAGCATAAGAGGAAAAAGCAAGATCGACAGTGAGTGTGAAGAGGGAGCAGACAGTTGCTTGAGGGCATCATGCATTAAAGCGAACTAACACCAGGGGAAAGGCAGGTAAAGGCGCCAGGGCAGCAGAAGATGGTCTCTGTCCTTCGGGCTCCTGACACGGGGAGAAGGACAGTTGGAGAAAGCTCCGGAGGTGGTGCTTGGAGAGGCTGCCAAACAACTTGACAGTTAACAGCTATCTGCCTGCGCTTTAGGGACCTGCAAAAGTGGGAAAGAGGTGGGGAAGATTCTATCTGCAAAATCGCAAGTGTGCAACACAATCTTTCTCGTTTCTGCTACAACACAGGAACAGTGAGTGCACCTGGAGTGCACCACACAGACTAAAATGAATATTTTCATTTTTTCATTCATCATTTATATCATATATGCTGCCTTCAGGAGTTGGAAGCTTAACATTCAAACAGAATCTTTACAGTCCTGCTCATCCTGATATGCATATCGTCATGAGATTGCCCACTTTCACTGCCACCATATCTATCTATCTATCTATCTATCTATCTATCTATCTATCTATATATATATATATATATATATATATATATATATATATATATATATATATATAAAGAGAGAGAGAGAGAGAAGTTTATTAACCCTTTTTACGAAGCCCAAATGAAATGTGAGATTGGATGGAATTCAAATGAAATGTGTCAAGATTGGCAATCTGAAATGTACAGTTCACTCAAAACTGACAATTCTGCTAAAAGTTATTATTAATCATCAATGTTTAAAATAAAATAAGATAACTCAAACCAAAACAAATAAAGTCATAGGATTTATTTTTATTTATTTTTTTACTCAAGAGTTTGGTTAGGAAGATTCTGGATCCATAAAATAATTAATGAATCATAAATGAACAATGTTTTTAAGGGCCACTATAACGTATTAATATTTTCTGTTTCTCAGTCTGTTGTGTTTTTCCTCAAGGTATAAAAGTCTTTAGACTGTATTATTGTCATATTAATTTCTTTCCCTTAGTAAAGGCATTAATAATTGTGTTTACTGGTGTGTGATGAACAACATCAGATAAAAGATTGGATTTATATAAAGAAACAGTGAGCAAATAAGGACACTGAATTAATTAAAAGAAAATACAACAACAAAAAGAAAAAGACTCCATCATTTCATTGAAATATATGACATGGTCTAATTAAGGCTTCGATGGAGAGAGTGAGACACATATTTAGGCCTCACAATAGAGTATTGTTGTGGCAATCTAAAGCCAAGAACAAACAGCAAACAATGATACAATCACTTTCAGATCTGAGCTTGGGAACAATTACAGAGGCAACACCAATGATTCATGAAGGAGAAAGCAGCATCATTTCAATGGCTCCTACTCCGAACATGTGCAGTTGTAATATTAAGGTCATATCAAACATCAAAGGTCCACTTACAATGTTAGTCAAGGCTATTTTGTACCTAAAATTATTTCGCTTTTCATGACCATTTCCACCCATAAAAATTAAACAGACCATTCTTATATATTGTTTTTAAATTACTGCAGTCTTTGCAGAAGATTTTCAAATTACTTGTGAAATTGTGATGATTCACAATCACTGTTGAAATGCCATACAAACCTGTTTATTTATTTGTTTTTTCTTTAACATTGTGATTCTAATGATAGGTTGAGAAACGTGCCATACACGTCCAGAAACAACACAAATGTCTCACTAATGATATAGACTTCAAAACATATTTAAACAGTTTTATCAGATATTGCATAGTTCACCTTTAAATTGAAGTCAGAAGAAATGCAATGAAATACTATCAATAATATAATCAATACTGCAAATTTAGATGCTCCACCAGGATTTCAAGCACTGAATTCGAATAGTCCCATCACATGTGAGTTGTGATTGTGTTATCTGATGAGCTTTCACAGCAAAAATCAAACTCCCATGCATCACTCAGTTTCCCGACAAACACGGGGCGAACCTAATGGCATGACATGAAAGTGAAATCCTGAAGCATTGTGGGATGTTGAGACCATCAACAAAGCAA
Organism: Cyprinus carpio; assembly: GCF_018340385.1. NCBI lineage: Eukaryota > Metazoa > Chordata > Actinopteri > Cypriniformes > Cyprinidae > Cyprinus > Cyprinus carpio. The sequence goes on from NC_056609.1 coordinate 2,363,193, forward strand.
TATAATACATTGGCAAGCAAGCTTTTAAATGCATTGGGTATTCATGTGGAGCAAAGACAAAAGGTTGAAGTCAGAGTTCATCTATACTGTGCAATAGGCTGCAATTAAAATAATTACAATTAAAATATTCAACAATCCATGAACTGCACTTTTACTCAACCATAATCATCATGTAAAAAGGACCGCTGGGAGTAGAAATGATTTCAGGGAGGTGCATAGCACGTTAGGGACAGTGCATTGTCATTGTCACATGCCCTGATTTTCGCTAATACAAACTCACATTCTTTTTAAAAGAGCATTTACAAAGAGCGAATTGGCAAAAAAATGCTCTTCCCGTGGGGAATATTGCCAGGTATCCACTGAGAAAGGTTAATAGCATTACTGAAGAGAAGCACAACATATAACTCAATACCACTTAAGAGCTTTTTTTGACTAATCACAGCAAAGTTGCACCCTTGCGAGCTATTTAACATATGCTCTTTCACTAATGCATGAATTTAGTACTCCAGGGGTGTGTTTCTCGTACAACAATGTCACTCACTGATTAACTACCATGGTACAATGTGTCATCGTGGAAACTAACTAGCTACTCACAACTGTTTCCCAAACATGGTCACATTAATGACGTCATGCATACGGTGGAGTAATAACTTCTGCTAATTAGCTGATGTGAGATCTAGATGCCATGAATATGGCAGCTGACAACTATTTCACTGCTTGTGCCCTGTCATTTTGCTTTATTTAATGTTCGATTTATCCCAGGTTCGCTCATACATCATACTCTGGAGATTTCTTGTGCACACTCAAATAAAAAAAATGTGCTGATTGTAAATATGCTAAAATATGGAAACATATTTATTGAAACCAGACACTGCGATGCTGTTTGCGAATGTTCCATTGAACTATGGTTTTGGGAAACACAGAATCGAATGTTGGTACCAACGAAAAATGTGACCATATCTGGCTAACAATGCTTTTGGGAAATGCACCCCAGTACAGATGCTAAACTTCAATGGCACAGGTAAATCCAAAATCTGGTGGTGCTGTTAAAGACACCATTGAATGGCTATACCAACATACAGGTGTTGTCCTACCTGTGGCTGTGTTGATGTATTTCTTACTGAAATCAGAATTTGGGACAATATCCAAAATCCTTACGTTTATTTAATATTTGCTACTTGTTATTGCTACTCAGGGGACATTTTCATGGAGAGCATTTTATTGGACCAAATTTTGGATGAGACCCTGAGAGTCATCAATATTTTGTGTTCAATTTCCTGGAAGAGAAAGACTTGTTTGGAAGTCAAATTTAGGAATACCAGCACACTAATCTAATCTAATAGACATGGGCTAAAAGCCACAGTGGGGTCTTTACTATCAGCATCTCAAATATATAAAAATCTAGCATGTGCTTTTAACATGTCAGAGCTCCCTCAGCCTCAACTTCTTAGGATGAGCAGAAAATGGTTGCAAACTCTAGAATCCTTATCAGGTCATCAGTCAGTGGTTAATGAGTGTTATAGTATTGATGAATACTTACTTAAAATTGTAAGATACAAAAGGGATGCCCAACATTAGCTATTGTCATGCTGAACCTAATTCCATCCAAGACACAGTTTGTAGATCATTTAGATATTTTACCAGCCTTTTCAGTCCACATAAAAAAATAAAAAAAATAAATAAATAAAATAAAAAATCTATTGTTACTCATTTAAGAGAAAAGCAAATCTAATTACTGCAGGGTCCATCAGCTTTAAATGACATAGCAGTCAAAACTATCTGACATTCTTGGCTTTTATATGCAACCCATCGAGAACATATCTAGGTCATATTTAATAAAAAAAAAATAAAAAAAATGGTTGCCTATTTTTAGGATCGCTAAGATTTGTTGCACTTCAATGGCAATTAAGCATATTTCCTCCTTATTGCATCATTCTGATTATCTCAGATTTCATGTGCATTAATATAATGTGTGATTAATAATGAAAAAAAGAAGAAGAGAAAAACATTCAAGGACAAGGAGAGGTCAAGGAGAATTCAAGGACAATGTGTGTTTAAATGTCACAATGCAAAAGATCTGTCCTGGTCTGCACTAAGTTTTGTTTTGCTTTAACATGTGACCTGGACATGTTTTCATGACACTTGCCCCTTAAATATAATCTGAAAGTGAACACTGAACCAGTAGTTGTGCTTCACTTGTTTTCCCAGCCCTGCCCTCAAGGGAACAAACCATACACCTGCAAGGTGAAACTTGCCTTTATATTCGATAGCAAAACCAGACATCCCCAGGGAGGCATCACTGCGGAAGGCCAGAAAAAGGCTGTTTCCACTGCTCTCGATGCGCTCAGGAACCTGGTTGCCCTGCAGACTGATGATAAGGGGTCCGTTGGAGTCCTCACCCTCATAGATATGGAGGAAGTCATAACTGGGCTCCATGTTAAAACTGCACAACAAATGGAGAATGATTTAGAGATTGTTATATGCATAAGGTCTCACTGATGTAGTAAAATCATTGATTTAATATAAATTTGACATCACCCGTCCAAATACAAACATATGTTAATTTTGGATGACAGACTTCTGCATTGAAAGTTTATGTGCATGTATCCCGACCAGGAAGCTTGAGATACCTAACCAGCAAGGCGTGCTTAGATTTAACTGTGTGGCATTTTTCATGAATTAAAATGTTTTAGAAAAAAAAAAATGTTTATAAGTATTGCTTTCTAATATGATTTTTGATATATTAAAGCATACAATAATTTAAGGAAACTATTTTTATTATTTATTTGATAAATGCATTTAATAAACAAGGATGTTAATCCAGGAATTTGTTCAACCCATGCATTCTTGCTTAACCTGCTTCATCAGAAAGCCCGCTAGCTTCCAGAAGTAAATCCTTCTTTCTAGTTGGTCTGTTTTGCAATTATAATAGAAGTCCATGAAGTCCTGATCATTTTGGCTGAGTGAAACATAAGCAATCAGAGTCATAATCATTCTAAAGATTCAAGTATGTGAGTTGATGATTGTGGTTGTGGATTTGTGTGCAAGGGCTGAGATACATGACACTCATAATAAACTGCAGTGATTTGAATTCATAATATGTTTCAACACTGAGGCATTTTTCACCACTAAGTACAAAAAATAAATGAATAAAAATCATTAGCTTCTTAGAAATTCTGTTTCAGGTTTTTCTAAACCTGCTCCATGCAGTCTGGCTCCATTTTAAAGACTTTAAGGTAAATGATAGTATTCTCTGAAATTAAGTGCCCCACAATGATAAAGTTAAAGTTTATTTATTAAACAAAATAAGATATTGACTGTGGATGTAATCTAGCAATGGTATATTGATTTGTCTAGAAATGCCACATATGTACCTGGCACACTCCCTGTTTACTGAATGTTTGTTTATTAAAGGGGTTGTGAACTACATTAGTATTACTTTTTATTATTTGTTTGTTTTAATAATGTTTCCTGAGGTGCATTTATATAATTTGCATGATTTTTACATCAAAAATGGTCATAATTTACAAATAAAAGACAATTTTCCACCCTGATTGTAACCCCTTGTTTAAAATCTTTTGCAAACCTTTGGTATGTTTTTTACTAGTACACCTTCTGAGACTACCTATTTTGTGAAAGGTTTGAAAGGGTTTATATCTACTCCCATTGCTGAAAACTGTATCACAGTCATGTCTGTTAAGTGTGTGAACACAATGATCTTGCAATTGTAACTTGAAATTTGCACTCTCACAAGTGCTTTCATTATAAACAACACAATCAACACAATGCAAACAAAATTTATATATGAGATTCAATGAGAAGTGTGGACAGCTGCATTGATTATAATGGGATTTTTGGCGAGAGTACAGAACTCAGTCAGCGCTGAACTGAAGTGACTGACAGCTCCAGTGATTATAAAGGGAGTATTATTTTTCAATTTCTGTATGATTAAGCATTATAATTAAAAACAGTCACCTATATGTTGTGGCATTACTGTCAGTTCTATATATTTCTTTAAAAAGTCTATTTGCAAATTCTGTGTCGATTTGTGTCTGGTTTACCAAAACTGCAGTGAAATCACCAGTCAATTTCCTAACATTAGTATCCTTTGAATTATAATGCTATTTTTAGTCCAGTGATGCCTTTTGATATGTTTATCCCGTCTGTTCATGGATGGGCCAAAGAGACAATGATAAAGAAGCAGGTGTTGTTCTGTGTCTGTGCAGGGAGTCTTTTATTAATCTATATTGTGTAATAAAAGGAGGAATTACAAAATGACTTGTTTTAGCAGCTTGGTTTTAATTAAAGCAATTTTTGGACTGATGAGGAAGTTCTGAGTTCTGAATCGTACAGTATATTTATGTAGCACAATAAACTTGTCAAGAGATCAGAGAAAATGTTCTCAATTCGCAACCCCATTTCACAATAAAAATCAGACTAAATATGTTCAAATACACTTCGAATTTATAGAAACTGGAGTTTAAAAATGCACTTGTGAATATAACCCTGTAAGAGATGTTAGACCCCTTCGGGTGTCATGAGAGTGAGAGGCACTCAGCGCTGTATGAGCACATTACCTTTTGAAGATTAAAGCGATGACAAAGTCAGGGTTGACTTTTATCCGCCAGTCACACTCTTTTCCTGGTGGGTAGGGTTGGGGATAGTTGGGTGACAGAATTACCCCAGCAGGTCCTGTCACATTGCCCCCGCAGGTAGCTGTCATAACAAGGAGAGAGAGGACGAGAGATTATTTAATGCGATCCTTCAACACGGTAAAAATAAACAATGTTAAAGCAGCCTGATTATAGGATGATTTCTCTGAGCTCATTATCAGTTAATTTAGCAGAACAACTACACCCCACAACATTAAATGATAATAATCAATAAATGAAACTAAGATGAATTGTAAAGTAGATTGGGCAGGACTTTATTACCCAACAATCTAAGAGAATTGTAGATGTGAAGGGGATATCTTGTTTGAAGAAACAACCATTGATATACTGGAGGAAAAAAAAAAAACAACTGTACTTGACGTTTGGCACTGAGCAGCACTGTTATGATAGGACCTGTCAATTTTTGCCAAGTATTTCTCTAAACATCTAAAACATTTTTTTTTTTTTTTTTAATAGAAAAAGCCTAAGCCATGAACCCAATCAATCAATGAGTTCTGAGATCACAAGATTATAATTTTGGTATGGATCAACTATTGCTATAAAAAAAAAAAAAAAAAAAAAAAAAAAAAAAAAAAAAAAAAACTGTGTACTTCATGCATTTTATGACAGAATAAACTATATCCTATGAAGCATTGCAAAAGACTGAAAAAAAGTCAATACACCATAAATCTACTGACCAGGTTATTGTCTAATATGTAAAATAAGATAGATTAGAAATTTATGGCAAAATATTAAAGGTACAGAATTATAAGTAATGTTCAGTAATTTTACTTTTTTGTTGTTTAATGAAGGTACAAAAGTATTAATCATCCTCTAACAACTTTTGAGCTCATGCTAGGTCTGCCTTGAATAGATTAAATATTATAATTAAAAATCAATTTCTCTATGAAGAAGATGAATGGGATTTTTGCTTCCTGAACCCAAGAGGACCTTGTAAAATATCATGGCAACTGGCAAAGCATGACATCAGAAAAAGTCAACAGGGAAATTGGAGAAAAAAAGAAAAAAATACTATTCTTTAATATGCTTAGAAGGTGCAGAGCATACTGCCTGACTGAGAAAAAAAAAGACAAAAAAAAGAGAAAGAAGAAGCAGAGAAATACTGGAGGTCTGTAAGGAGGTCATGGTAATATTATAAAAGCAACTTTGTAATGCAGTGGGTGAGACACCTATACTTTTCCCTATAATGCTGAGCTAATTTGTGTCTCTCTTAAATCTATTCTACAAGACATCCTGATACATGAACACTAAGTTTTAACAGTTTTATAATGCTATGACTTTATGATTGGTAGTGGACAACTGATTATAGTTTCAAAAAAGTACTGTGGTGGTACAATGGTACAGTGATGCATTTAGATTTTGATATACATTGCCTTGCGAAAGTATTCAGTTCTCTCAGGTTGGATTGAGAACGTCGGTGGACAGACATTGTCAAATTTCTCAAAAAATATTTGACTAGGTTTCAGTCTGGGCTCTGGCTGAGTCTCTCAAGGACATTCACAGAGTCATACCTAAGCCACTTTGTCTTGACTGTGTGCTCAGAGTCATTGTCCTACTGGGAGGTGAACGTTCAAGTGCTCAGGATCAGGTTTTCATTAATGATATTTCTGTACTTTGCTATGTTCAGGTTTCCTTCTACCATGACCAGTACCAGTGCTTCCCCCACAGCATGATGGAGTGCAGTCACCACTAACCAAGGCTCATTGGAAATGCATGCTTGCCTTGTGGCGATGTTTCTGCAACACAAAATTACGGTACCTTGCTGCACGTTTTGCTGCAGTTCCAAAGTAAAAAGGCCAGTGAGTGGCACTTAAAAATGTGGGTTCAATGTGTGACCATGGCCATGTTTTTATCATGTTGGTACAGGCACGTATTGCTGCATTTATATAACGTTGGTTCAGGTACGTATTGAGGTGGTTCAGAATTTAAATGTCCGGGAATTGTCACTAAACGTTAATGCTCTATCGTGTTGGCAAATAACATACACCAAACCCAACCCTAAACCTACCCGACAATGTTAACAAATGCAAAGTGATATAAAAACACATTCGTTGATGCAACAGTGCTATTTTACTTTCTTATATGCAGGTTTGAGCTGTTTTGTCGAACTTTAGTTTCACAGGATTCGTACTGAAGCACTTCACCCTACAAGTGCAACACTGCATCACGTGAGCTACCAAGCAAACTGTGTTGGAAACTCTGTCCCGGTAAATCTTACGTTGTGTGAAAAGGATTAAAAGTTGTCTGAGTTTTACTGCCTCTAGTGTTCATTTCTAATGGAAACTGCAGCGTTTCATACGTATAGGTATGTTATTTGAGTTCTGCAGAAATGAGTCTGACTGGATGATATCTTCTCAAATCGTCCTTCCCTGACATTTTCATCTCGTTTTAATTCATTGACGGACAAAAGAGTATTTAGTAATCGTCTCGTTTTCGTTGGTGAGAAAGTGCCGTTGGTAAAAATAATGACGAAAATAATTAGTCAGCGAAATCAACACTGTTCTAAAGTATCTTTCTAAAGTTTGCTTGTTTGTATCTGTAATTAATCACTCTAAATCAGTGTATTTCATTGACAGCTGTAATTTATATTAATATTTCACTTTTAAAATGAAGAAATGCTTTTAACAGAGTATGCATTTTTTTTTACTCTGTAAGGAGCTTTCCAGTAAGCAAACTAAAAAGCACAGACTCAAGTCGGATCTCACCGATGCATGTGGGTGGGTCCGGCTGCCAGAAAAATCGGCTGTTGAGTTGTACGCAAGTGATTTCAGACACTCCTTGAATCTGGTACCCAGGGTCACACTGAAAGGAAATGGTGTCACCAGGCTCCCTGCTGTCTCCGTAGCGTGTCCCATTTTGAGGGGTCCCTGGGTCGTTGCAGGTCGTGGCAACTGTAGCTGAAATAAAAAGATAAATTTTGAATCAGCTGTGGATCAGTGAGACATTAGAGCGAGCGGAAAATCACTTATTCATGGGAAAACTGACCTCTATTCTTGACTAAATATGCCAAGTCGCACAGCAGCTCACATATGCGATGGCATTAAACTCATGTTTATGGAGATTTTAATTTAATTATATTTCATCATTCATATCATATTACTGTCAAAAAGTCAAATAAAATATGCAACAGTTTCTGCTCTCTTAACAAAAATATGCTCCATAGCCACTTCAAAATACAAAAACAATGTATAATGAGAGCAGAGAGATCAGAGGAAATTAACAAGAGAGAAATGCTTTGTTATAACAATAGCTTACTACTTACTGCATGTTGCCCAGCATACACTATACTATACACTACACTGCGTGCCACTGCATTTAGATGACAGACTTATTATCTTGGAAATACAATTATTTTGTCATTTCAATCTAAAAGCTGTTTTTTGGGCAGTCCAATAAAATAAAAAAAGAGCCAAGAAAGAATGGTATGCTGATTCAACATTACTAACGCTGGTAATAGAAAAGCAAGGTGTGCGCAGTGCATTGTAGAATAGAGTATTCCATGCAGCACTGGCATGCATAAAGCTGCATACAGTATACAGTGTGCATACTGCAAAGATATATGCTAAAAGTTTTATGCTAGTATGCTGTTCTGAACACAGTCACAGAGAAGCTGATACATACTAGAGAACTGGATGGAGAAACCAGACTTGCTAATGAAGTAATCGCTGTCAAACTGAAGCGTGAGGATGTTGAAGGTACTGTGAGTGTCCTCGGGTAAAAGCGATCCACTCCACTCTTTCAGCAGAAGGCCACTCTCCGCTGGTCCATCCCAAACTTTCAGAATGTCATGGTCCACTTCCGTGTCAAAGACTATGAAGTGAAGGCTGGGAAGGTCAAAAATAGTGAGAATATTCAATGTTGCTATATTTTCTTTCAAAAATTTCAAAAACATCTGCAAGACATTCATAAGCACAAAACATCTGCAGATTAACATATAATTAATTTCAATTATTTGATAAAATAAGAAGTCCAGAATTCACAAAGATATGTTCTGAAAATATATATTATACATAATCCATAATTAAAGCTAAAATAAACTATGTAACTTATGGCTCTCTAGTTTAAAAATAAAACTGCATGCATCTCGCAGAAGAACAATGCTCCTTGAATGAGGATTGAGGCACAGATATAGATCTTAGAGCAGATGGACAATTAAATTACATTATTGTTGTTGTTTTTGTACTAGGTAATTCCCAGGAGTTTGCCATTTTGAATGATCATTATCATCTTCATCAATTTTTCTCTTTCATTATGACAAATGAGCATTCAGCTTCAAGCTACCCACAGCTGAATCCACATTTCTTTGTGTATAGATATGACAATGCAATTTCCTGTGAAATGCATTTTGACAGCTCTAAAATACACATCATTATTATAGGTTTTTGAAAGTGTGTTTGGATTTATTTTAAAAGACTAAGCAAAACTTGACCTCATTAATATGCCTGGATCATCTTTGCCAATAATATTATACTTACTAAATGCAAACAAAACATATTTTCCTCAGCACTGAACTGATCAAACCCAAAGGCCTTCAGAATATATTTATTCCTATACTGAGCCACTGGGATTTATATTGTTTACACTCAACAGGGCTGTAGTCTGACCTCCTCGAGTCGAGCACAGCACTGCAGCTGGCATGTAAACACAGAACTGATCAACTTAAGTCACAACAATGACTGTCTCTATGGGATGTGTGGGTGGACAACCACGAGTTCTGCTCTCCACAAACACAGCGTTATTCATTCAAATATCTCCACACCGCTCATAAGTGACATTTCATTCACCAGCAGGGTCCTTTTTGCTAGCAATTGAATTGGATTATGAACCTATATAATGTTATATAGGTATGACAATAATAATTTTTCTTTCATAAAAATGAAAGAAAAATATTATCAACAAATAGCTTAATTACATGTTATTTATTAGTCAATTGTTTAATATATATTGTTTACATAAATGTAAAAATGTTAAATGTTACCAAAAAAATAAAAAAATAAACCATGAAATATCCCTTTAATATGAAAATAAATCATAAAAAGTAAATCTCAGTCTGTCCTCTCAGTGCAGTCTTTTGAAAAATGCGAACAACCATGTCATCATACTAATGCAACACCCTAGCAACTGTACGGAATTACGCAAACATGATTTCACTTAATACATCTTGAGCCTAGATGATGTTAAAAAAAAAAAAACACAGTAACAGTGCAAATATATGCTATGGAGTGAAATTACAGAGGGGTTTCTTTCACCTGTGAGCTGGGAGCGAGAGATGGAGTGGAGTTGTAGCGGAGTGATTACAGACGCTTGGAGAGCGGAGGGGAAATTGCTATTGCTCCACTCCACTCACATACTCTGCTTGCCAAAGTCAATTTTTACTGGCATTCGGTGCTTGGCGAGCATTCATTCTGGACCCTGCATGTATAGAAATAATTGAAACACCTGCAGCACGCAAATGACATGACTCAAGCCCAGTGGTATGGATTACATCCCACTCTTACAACGCCTCCTTTTATCTGTTCTTATAAGCCATATTCTCCTTAAACGGATCAACCGAATTGGCTTACCTGAGTTTTGCTCCATTTTTGAAGGCTTAACTGGCTTATTGCTTTTTGTGTCTCTATTCTTTTTGCCCTTTCACTAACCCTCCCCCTCTGTGTAATGGTAATGCACTTGTAGGAACAGATGCCAGCCAGTGGTAGGCCGCACAGCAGGGTGAAGTGCAATCACCATGCTCCTTTATAGGTTGTATGGGAATTACATGGAAATTAAAGGAGGGGTGGTAAAAACATTAATGTGGTTTGCAAGCACCGGTTTTCGTACCTGATGGTTTTGCCTGTGTCTGCCTCAATGGACCAGGTGCAGTGAAGGTTGTTGTCATAGGGGGCCGGGTAACCAGGAGACAGAATCCGTCCAGATGTGGCGCCGCTAATGTGTCCTCCGCACTCGGCTACACACACACACACACACACACACACACACACACACACACACACACACACACACACACACACACACACACACACACACACACACACACACACACACACACAAGAATTTAGGTCTTTAAATAGATTTGCATTTCCAGAAGCAAATATCAGTGCTTGTAAGCAACAAAACAATAAATCAAGTTTCAGTTTACTACAAATTACTACAAAATGAATTAATATGACACAAATAATAATTCAGCATATAAATCTAAAAAGAATGAAAATGTAAGATGACATCATAGTTAAAGGTTACATCTTTAATGCGAACCATGAAGCAGCGTAAGCAAAGGGAGATTTTTTAGACTGTTTAGATTTTTTGCATTATTAAATTATAGTCCAAATATAAACATTTAAACAAAGCTGATTGAAGTTAAATTATAGTATACTCTGGGCATTTTTAGCCATTATGTATATAATGCAGCTTGCAGAGAATATAGAAAATGAGTTTATTATGTCGACTAATTCTAAATAAATGCAACAGTACAATGTCGGCTCAAGGCAATATCCTCCATTTTCCACACCATTCTCTCAAACTGCATCTTACCCAAGAATGTTTAATTAAGGAATGAGTACAGCACGGTAAAGACTGTAATGCATCTAAAATACTCTCTGTGTAAGTATACAATGCTACAGAGTAATCATTTACCTCATCCTAATCACAAGGAGAGAGCATCTCTCCATTCCCCCAAGCAATTTATTTGCTCATGGGGCTCACATGCAATTACTAAAGTCTCGTAAGAACATTCTCTTCATCAGAATTACAGTATGAAGACACTCTTGCATTCGGTTCAAGCTCAGTATACCACCCCGTTGCAGAAAATGTCCATACTTCCAAGAAGTCACAGAGTACAATACTATAAACATATATTTATATATAAATTATTTGAGATCAATCATTTGTAATATTTGATGCATTCATTGTGGGACTGTTTTGTGTAATATGCAAAGTTTTGTACTTTTTGATAACTTTGATTAGGCATTAACTACTACTGTAACTACTATACTACTCTCTACAACTATTCTGATCTGATGACATGATCTTTCCATCACACAATAAATTACTTGGTACAGTGATGTATCAGATGATAATAGCTAGTTACTTGATATGCAGGTCCTCAGTTAATGTATCAAGGTATTTGCAGGGTACATTATACTTAAGGTCATATTTGGACTAATTCTTTATTATGATCTTATTATTATTATCTACTAGCTCTACTCATAGATTCTATCTCTAGCTCTACTTCATTATCTGTTCCAACTCATCCACGTGCAAAAACATTTTTTTATTTTTTTTTTGTTAATTCATAGTGCAATTTATCATTGCATAAATATGTGCAGTGTTTGCATAAAAGTAAGAGAGAAAAAAAGGCCAACTTCAACTGCAATATTTGTCTAAAGTCATCAGACTATCCAAATCTTACAAATAATCTATAGAGTCAATGGGAATGTTGTCTCTTGCCAGGTTCACCAGAAGGCGCAAGGAATATCTGTCTGGTTAAGATAAAGCAAAAGAAATCTCTTGAGGGTCTGCATACTCCACATACTGAAATACTGAATTTAATATCAGCTTTGGGAAACATGATCAAACTTCATCACCTTTTTTCGGTGATGGTACATGTGCCTTGAGCACTGCAACGTAAATTAATCTATGAATAGTTAATGGAATTCCCTTTGCTTAAGTCCCATTTGCTGATCTCTCTTGGATTACATCTTGTTACATGAGTTGGAGAGAGCAAAGAATGGTGCAACTGCTGAACTTTATCATCTTTATGTACTGAAGCCAAAAATATATAAATCCAAGCCAAATATATGGTAGGGTAAAAGAAAACTAAAGGCCCCTCGGGATAAACTGCATAACACTAGATAGAAAGAAACACCACCAAACACCTGTTTATCACTAAACATTGTAAAAATTTCCTGATCCATTAGATTGAATCATTTTAATGTGATTTGACAATCATTTTATTTTATTTTATTTTATTTTATTTTATGTTATTTTATTTTATTTTATTTTAAGCTTTTAAATCTAAATTTCATGAAGCTTGTTTTAGAATATATTATTATTTTTCATAACTAAGCCTTCAATTTTCATGTATAAGTTTTAAAGTCTAAATTTCATAGCATTTGTATCAGAATATATTTGAGGTATTTAAGGATTGTTTTGATGCTCATCCTTTCCAGTACACCAGTATTATTATTATTATTATTATTATTTTTTCACCTGCTTTTCACTGAAGATTTAGAAATGATGACAAATGTTGACAACCAATTAAGAGGCTCTTTGACAGGTTTTCGTGAGGGATAGGAACTCAAGCCCTTCCCTGAAAAAAAATTTAACAGCAAAGAGAAAACCTTCACTTGAAAAAACAAATGTGAAAAGAACCATTCTCTTGCAAAGCACAGCAAGACACTCACTCGATATAAAACAGATGGGTACAGATTATAGTCGATGGTCTTTATATCATCAAAGAAAATTAATGTATGTTAATGTTAATGTTGTAAACTCACCAATACATGATGGAAGTGGTTTGTCCCACACCCTACGGTCTCCACTGAGGCATGTCAACGTGCTGCTTCCATGCAGTGTGTATCCAGGATTGCAACTGTACAAAACGTATGTATCTGCAAAATGGCCATCGTCTTGGATTTTGTAGCCATAATTAGGCGTCCCTGGCTCCTCACATTTGACAAGGTCAAAACCTGTAGAGAGGCAGGATCAAGGTAAGCCAATTTGAATGGTAAAAAAAGACATCTGGCCACCTGAAATCAACCCCCTGGCAGGCTGGATCAGCCTCTTGCTTAATAATGACATAAAGGTGGTGCAATAAAGCTACACCTGCTCACAACAATTACCTATGCAGCCCCCAGGAGCTGACCTCAAATTAATACCAGCACAGCATATGCTCAACTCAAAGATCACCCTTTCAAACATGCCGTCCATTCTAACTGATTGGTTAACGCACATTTCCAATGCAGGAACATTTCAAGCTAAAGCCTTTTCAAAAAATGTGTCATCCGAAAACAATAAACCTGCAAAGCCGCTTTTTAATACATTTACTATTCTCCTTCTTTTGGCTGGGAAGATCGTGGTTGTCTTAACGAGGAAATAATGAGCAGTGGATAATGAGGATATTATCAGACTGTCTCTGACCAGCAATTAAAACCGTAATATCTTGCACATGCTGTGTCTTTACTGTCTTTGTTTCTACTCGTTCTTTCTTGTAATTAGAGTAGCAGTATTTGATTTTAACACAATTGCTGTCAGAATGTGTGTGTGAGTGTAATATTAAGAATAATGATTGTGTTTATGTATGTATGTATTTATTTAAGTTATTGTGCTTCTGTTTCACAACCTTGATAATTAAATGATAAAAAAAAAAAAAAGGTTTGTTTGGAAAATTTTAGATCATGTCCCACAGTTTAAGTAGGTCCTTTAATAGTTAGCAAAAACAGAAAGCAAAATGGCTACTGTATTTAGTGCATGCGGGATGTGCAAAATATGATTATTTTGTCAAAACTGTCAGTCAGGCATCAAATTACTGCCTCACAGTGGTGACTATTCTATAAATTGAGCTGAAAAAAGTTTCAAACCATCCTGAAACCACAATTCATTTTTAATCAAAGTGAATGCTAGATTTGTCAGTGTTTACAGTAAATATGATCTGACAGTGTCAGTATATTGATTGTGACTTTATATTGAGTGACAGCCAAGAGGGAAAATTGAAGAAGCAAGAAATTTCACCCGAACACAGGTGAATACCACTAGATACGATTGTTTCTAAGATTCGCTCAGAAAAGTTACTTCATATATCAAGCTGTATTTGTGCACTTCTGTAGCTGTTTCTAAAGAATTATTGTGTGATTAATGCATGGAGCTTACTACTGTACGACAGCTTAAATCCTTTGCTGGAACCGGTACCATTGCTGTTAAACTCCATCCAGAGATGGTTGGACGTGCTGTTGAGGATGACATCAGACATGTCGTTTTTTGTAAAATTGCCCAGGAGTCTTGATGAACTGTCTTGACCATCATAAACCTATGAAAACCAAAGACCAAAAGAAGCAGGAATGTTTACTTGTTTTGTCAGCAGGCAGTCACAGAAATGCTTGTTCTGATAATATACCTGGTGTTAAAAAACACAAAACAAGTGTTTTCTCAAAATATTGGCTTTTGGTGTCTGAATTATGTAATTGCTTTGTGAAATTGCATATATTTTGAAACAATAACCTCTGCAAAGAGAGGGTGGTAAACACTGCGGCATAGGGAAAAATATTAAAGGTCATAAATCAATGTCAAGCAGCAGTTTTCCACTTTTCTGTGGCGGAGGACACTGTTTCAAGCTTTAATGGAAAATATCATGTGATTCCAGATTGCATGTGCAGAATTTGCCACTGGTCTAAAGACAGACTGTTTCTGCTGGTTGTCTACAATGGTGCAAACTGATAAAACAGCCTCAAAAATAAGCTGAAATCAACTAAAACGTCCAATCAACAACATAATTAATAAGGGAATAGCGGTTTCCTTACAAATCTTGCAGACCTTGCCAGATATACAAGTCTAAGACCTAATTTGCTGACCGATAAATATCCCTAAATGTTGACAGACAATATTTTGATGATTCATTGCAACAGAATCACTATAAGTTTGACAAAATGTATGTGTTTGGAATTGCACCTCATTCTTATCCTCCATTTGTGACTTAATTAGTGGCCTTATTGGTCTTAAGGGACCATCTTTCTTCTGTGATGGTACATGTGCCTTGAGCACTGTAACGTAAATTAATCTATGAATAGTTAATGGTGTCTCCAAGTCCCATTTGCTGGTCTCTCATGGATTACAAACTGTTACATGTTAACAGTATTGCAGAGGTGTTGCAATCGCCAAACTTCATCAAAGTTCTTGAAACTCTATTTGGTGCTTGCAACGTCACAACTGACCACATTCACAAAGAATTCAACTGATGTGGCCTTTAG
The DNA here is from genome assembly GCF_018340385.1 of Cyprinus carpio. NCBI lineage: Eukaryota > Metazoa > Chordata > Actinopteri > Cypriniformes > Cyprinidae > Cyprinus > Cyprinus carpio. The sequence goes on from NC_056609.1 coordinate 2,378,827, forward strand.
AGTCTGAACTAAACATTTTATGATTTTAATTTAAATAGTTGTAGTATTTAAATGAATGAATAAAATGATGAATCAATAAAATAAGCAATAATTTAATTCAATTAATAATTCAATTAATTAAAATTGTATAATATCCAAGGTACACATTTGTGGTAATTGTGCAGTTAATTCTCATATTGTATTTTCAGAAAGTTTTGGAATATTTGTCTTCTCCCCAAACTTATCACTAGTGAAACACAGTAATAATGATTGTAATTAGAAGGGTTATATGTCAATTGACATATTTAGATTTTGCTTACATCTACATTGTATATATATTACAGAAGGATTTTTTAATATTTTTTTTCAAAGGTAAAATGTTTAACAATATTTCAAGTGCATTTTATGAGATTTTTTGTATTTTGAATCTGATTTTTCTTTATAAAAGGCATAAATTTGATCATTCTGATTTAAAAGTTTTGGATTCTTTAGTTTGAATATACATTGAATTAAAAACTAGCATAACATCTTAACATCTTACGTTATTTTTGACAAAACATCCCATGTTTTGATAGTGACTGCATATTTTCGGTAGTGACAGTAATGCTTTGGTAGTGACCACATCACATACCAGAATTTTAACTTGCATACTAAAACACTACTAAAACATACTAAAATACAAAAAATAAAAAATACAAAATAAAAATGCATATATATATATATATATATATATATATATATATATATATATATATATATATATATATATATATATATATATATATATATATATATATAATTCCTACCTTGAGGAAATCTCCCTCGTGAAGCTGGAAGGTGGTGGCTGTGATTTGAATCCCTTTGCCTCTGTCGGTCTCAATGCGGTAGATGCACTCATGGTTGTTGTCGTAATTTGCTGGGTAATTGGGGGATAGCAGGACACCCTGACTGCCCACAGAAGTGGCTCCACACTCAGCTAGGCAAACCCAGGATGGATGGGAAAGATTAGGTAGAAAAAAATTGGTGAGAAGCCAAATGTTCACATACTGAGGGCATAAAGCGCAAACTTATCAAAGCTACACATGGCTGTGAAAAACTAGGGGTTGGTAACAAATAAGTTGGGTTCCCTTGAAGCCTGTAGTTCCCTGACAGCTGCTACTCCATTTCCCACTGACAGGCCAATTTTAGGCCAAGGTTTTGTACCGTCTGGAATTTGAGTCTTTGTCATTTTGATAAATCACTGCGAGAACAACTTCAGAGGAATACTAATTAATAGAGGCCTTTGTGCATTAGCTAGTTGCTGGTCACAAAAGCACACTGCTGTGTTAGGATCAGATGTCCTTCTGTTTAATATTCTGCACCAGCGACTCTCTAGGTATATAAGCAGCAGGGCAGGGGCGTTCTCTCTGAGAAGGCAAGGGAGGCAGTATCTTCTCAAAAAATTGGATGACAAAATAATCGATATTACAAACATAAATCGCAAATATTATTAAAGGGGTCATCGGATGCACAGTTTCCACAAGTTGATATGATTCTTCAGGGCAGGGGTTGGCAAGTAAGTTTGGCATCAGGCAAAAAAAAAAAAAAAAAAAAAAAATTGCACCACTAGATGGCAGTCCAGAACATAGTTAAAGGATAATTTAAGAAATTACTTGGTGAAAAATGCAACTAGAATTGCCTGTGACAAACTGTTACAGTGTCTTTTGTAACTGGTAGTGAGCTGTTACTTTAAATCCTGTAGTAGGACAGTCATTAACAAAAAGCCGGTGAGGCGGTGTCCGGGTTTTACACTGGATAAATTAATAAAGCAGAGTAGTGACACGTAACCTGGCAAGTACCTTCATTCATCAACTTGCAACTTGTCTGAGATGTGGAATGGATATATATAACAAAAAAAATAAAATAATAAGAGAGGACTTGAATAAGCCCATTAATGGCATGTTTGAGTCATGCTCTTAACGAACAATGTTTTATTTCCTCTTTCCATACTGTGAATAATAAATGTATATCATTTTAATTTGCTTGTTACACATTGAAGGCTAACTTATTGCAATAATTATTTGATGTAGCCTACTTTTACGTTTCAATAATTCACTGTTAGTTTTTTCATACCACACATTTCAGGACGGCTATTTTAGAGGTGTGTCTAGCGACTCTTTTGAATGTCTTTCAGAACTTTCAAATTAAAAGCTCTCAATTCATCTCAAAATAAAACATTGCTGCAAAAACGTTCTTGTACTTTTAATTTGAAGGCAAAATCACTAAAGACAAAGTGATTGTGAGAAACTGTTGCTGTCATGACAAATCTATTTCAGAACCAGCACTATCAAAATAATCTGGCTACGGGCGCGGGCCAGATATTATTACTGGCTGGCCAGTTTTGGCCGCCTGTTGCCAACTACTGCTTTAGGGTCAATGGTAGTGTAAAAAAAACACCCTTTTTACCTTGTAAAAATCAGCTTTGTTTTCTGTACCACAACTTTGTCTCAGGTCAAAATAAAACTAGAAATGGTCTGAAAACATGATGACTGCGTCAGTTTTTAGTGAGCATTCAGCGTGATGAAATTTTCATGTCTGTAGCAGTGTTTACAGAGTTAACTAATGTTAACTAATGAAATATTATTGTAAATTGTTTCCAAAATACTGTTCAAATTGTTACTGCCTTTAGTTATTAGTTTGGAATAAATATAAAAATGCATAAAACACTATGAAATGTATAATTAGTATTAAAAACAACATTAAATAAAATAAAATAAATATTATTAATAAAATACAAAATAGAATTACATTTGTTCTCTTTTTTATGTAATATTTATTTAACCAGGAAAATGTGACAACATTAAGTGTAACAGGGACATATATAGGGCGATATATAAACTACCTCCTCATTTTAAAATACCACCGCATGCCACTGATAAGCAGATGTTGCTTCAAGACTGTGGCCTCCTGGTATCCAGACTTTTTTTTAAAAGGTATCAGTTCCTCAGAGACAAACTACTAAGAGAAATTAAATTGTTTTATGTTTTTTATTATTTTTATTATAATTATTTTTTCATTATTATTTATTTTTTTATTTTTTTTATTTTTTTTATTGCCAGAGGACACTAGTCAGTAATTAGTCTGGTCTGACACAAACCAAAAATATAAAAGGATCACAATTTTAAATGTGATCAGGGATATATTTTTATTTTTATTTTACACATTTCATTTAGCATTTTATTAATATTTAATCTATCTGTACATGCATACATACTGTACGTAGTGTACATACATATATGCAATGACTGCAATAAATCAATCAGTAATATTTTTTTCTTTCTTTCTTACTTTTTTTTTTCTAAACAATTTAAATTCAATGGTTTAGCAAAAAAATAAGTATTATATACCTCAGGTGTCTAGCTCTCACCCATTTTAGTTATCTAGCACCCTTATCGATTGGGAAACTCTGAACTGGAGGCTTTCAGAAACTAAAGATAATTTCATTCATTGAGAATATCCCCATCAACCCTTTATCAATTTTATGTAGCTAATATAATCCAAACCTCTTGAGGCTAATGTTTGTTGTGCTCACCAGACCAATTAAAGACACACTCACACGCTCTTATTACACCACAGCGATTAACCACTATTAAAACCCCGTCCAACAGGAGGACTGCACAATTACCACCAATTATTCTGTCAGTGATTTTAATGCTGTCCACAAATATCCATGACCTTAACCACTTAACCGCCACAACAGAAAAAAAAAAATAAATAAAAATATCTGCAATCTGCAATCTGATCAATTTTAATTAATCTATTATGGCAAGGTACATCTCTGAAAGTTTTTTACCCTACAATGTGAACATTTACTGTGTCAGGTTCCACTATAAATAAAACATTAATAAGATGGGAGAATAGTCAGAGCATTTAATAATGCATTTGAGGCAATGTAAAATGGACTCAATTCAGGGTGAATAGAATAGACCAGATTTCTAATAATATGCATTGACTAAAATTTCACTCTGGTTCTCCCTTCCTTATATGGGACATGTTATGGCCAAATTAGCCTGAGCATTATTAAAATACCAACAGTTTCTTAGAAATCACTGATTTAACTTAATCCACTCTGAATTGATAACCCAACAGTAGTAGTAATAGTAGAAATCTACATTTCCATATATATTTAAGAATGTAAATGTCTATTCAACAACTCTAAAAAGTGTGAAGACATTTATTATGCCATAAGTATTTATGTAGACCTTTTCTATATTTTAAAATTCAGTTAGGAATAAAAAACTTAATAAATTTAGATTTCACTCAATAATTCAAAGAATACAGAATAACAAAACTAAAAAATAAATAAATAAATAAATAAATAAATTCTACTAAAGGCGTATTTTTAACCACATTTTAAATCTCACTACAGGAAGTGTGTAAATGCAACACAAAAGCTCAAGACTAATTTGTGAGTCTGCCTGGTTGAAACCTAAACAATAGTCAAAAGCAATCCCAAATGCAAACCTGAAAAGTATGGATGCATTAATGGGATAGTTCAATCCAAAAAAAAAAAAAGTATAATCATTTACTTACATTCATATCATTGTCAACCCATAAGACTTTCATCTTTGTATTTTAGTATTGTCATAATTTAGTCCATTCACAAAGGTACATGTAATCAGCATTTGCAAGTTTCAATACACATTTTAGAAGTAATCCATATAAATTATACAGTCACACTTCTCGCTATTAAGAAATCATTAACTACGGCTTATTCATCAGTAAACTCCTAATTTGCGGCTTACTAAAAGTTAGTAAGGTAGTTGTTAAATTTAGGTATTGGGTAGGATTAGGGATATAGAATATGTGCTTTATAAGTACTAATAAACAGCCAATATGTTCTTAATAGGCATAGTGAGAATTGGCCGTTATGTTAAAGTCTTACCAATTATGCAAAGCAATCATATCTTTTCAGATGACTTGGACTAAATTGCTTGCTTCATATGGATAACGGTTATGACAAAATGTATAAAACATTTTATATGATCTCATGAATATAGAATGACATGAGGGTGAGTAAATAATGTCTGAATTTTAATTTTTGGGTTGAACTATCCCTTATGTTTGAGAAAAGTAAATTATGTCCACTTACCCACACATCTGGGCAGGGCTGCACTCCACACTCTCCGGCCTCCACCCAAGCAAGTGATCTTACTCTCGCCTTCCAGACGGTAGCCCGCAAAGCAGGAAAAGACCAGTGAGTCGCCGACCCCAAACTGGAAGCCCACCCTCCTGCTGTATGCGGGTACTCCCGGATCCTCACACGGCTCCAAGCTGTACTCTGTGGTACAGAGTCATAATAACTCTTAAACCTTCAGACTGCTTAGCCAAGCATGGGTTAGAGTAAGCACCATGACAACCGTGCCTTCAAGCACACTATAATGAACAGAATGAGTGATGCCCCCACCAGAGAAGGTGATATTGAATCCCTCGTATGACATGGAGAAGTCCGAGACGAAGCGTAGCTGGACGCTGAAGTTGCCGAACAGGCCTGCTTTGATGGAGGGCGGCAGGACGGAGCCTGTGAGCCTGGCCACCGGCTCGGTGAAGCTGCCGTCCTCGGTAATGAGCAGGTAATCATGGGAGTCCTCCAGGTGGAACGTGTGGAAGAGAAGCTGCACTCCTGGGGAGTTTTAGATGAGATTAGGGCCGTCAGTCACAAGCAAAATCTCCGTTTCAACCTCACAACCCACTGAGAAGCCTTCAGAGGGAATGTAATACTGATCGAAACAGAATCGCATTTGCCCGACATGGTGCTGAGTAATAAAATGTAGAGAAATGTGAAAGGTATCTTAAATTCGTTATCAAGGGTAATTTCAAAGGGCACAGAAAGGAACCTCATGGGTAAAATCAATGTGCCTCAAACTGTTATCAGTTTCAGTAGTTAGTGGCTGTAATCTGTTCTTTTGTCTTACCTTTCCCATGAGACACTTCTACTGTCCAAGTGCAGTTCAGAGAGTTTGGGTAGAAATCTGGAAAACCAGGCGAAAGAACTGTTCCGGTTTTTCCATAGATATAGCCCCCACACAAAGCTGGAACAGCAATAACAGAAAGAACTTATGTTTGAATGGCCTACTTTCCATGAAAGAGAGTAAATCTAGCCTTGAAGTACATCCTCCATCAATAATCCTTTTGGCTAAAGCTTAACTAGATTTTGTGATGATAATGTGAGGGTAGTGCCAGGGCATTGCTATGCAGGGGTGTGTTTCCCAAAAGCATCGTTAGCCAACTATGGTTGTTAGTTTCACTGAACTCTATTGGTAACAAAGCAATTTAGACCATAGTTATTTTTGGGAAGCACACCCCAGTTAAGTTGTGAGTGGTTTCAGCATTTTACGGTTGCTTAGCATGTTTTGGGTGGTTGCCAGGGTGCTGTAAACTGTTCATTGCTCAAACAATATAATCATCAACGGTTCAAATATGAGACCAGGTTGTGTTGATGCAGATTTCTGGGTCACACACTTGACAAACAATATCCAGAACATGTAAAATATTTTATTATTAAACTTATTATACTTATAGTATTAATAAAACTTGCAAAGATTCCTCTCTTTGTAGTTAAACTACAAGATGATGCATGCAAAACGTGGAAATAGAGATGTTTCTACATGCAAAGCAGCAGAGATTAACAATATCCTAACTAATAAGAGCTTGACATCGGATACAGCACAACTACTTGTAAGAAGATCAAAAGGAGCTATAAGAACTGAGACAATTTTCTGACTGGAGAATGGAGGAGACAGTCAGTGGAGACAGTCAATATTTTTTTTTTTTTTTTTTTTTTTTCAGAGCTGTAAGACAGACATCATAACAGAATACTGAATATGTCCTTGAGTCAAGCTCATCGTCCTGCTTTTATCAAAATAAATCATATGGTGCAGGTTAAGACAGGACACACGTTTTTGATCCTCAGCATTTTGACCTTAAATGGCCCTTTAAATCTCTTTATCAAATGACAATTATGGCTTATCAAAGGGATCCTATTATGCTCTTTTACAAAGTCTTGATTTTGTTTTGGGGGTGTACTAGAATGTGCTCTAATACTAGGTTGTATGAAAAACACATTATTTTTTGCATATTTTACATTATTACAACACCTCTCTCCACAGTTTGGCAAGAACGGCTGAAATAGTTCCTGCATCAAATGAAAGCCCACCTTCTGAAATACGAAATGTGCTGTGATTGGTTAACTGGACCAGTGTGTGTTGTGATTGGCAAAATCAAATCAATTTGAGCGCAATTTAAACCTGGATGATTGTAACTGTTATAAGTTCATCTGCCTTTGAGCTTTGTAACTTTGCCTAAAAGAAAAGGCCTTTGGGCAAAACGGAGTGCCTAAAACCCTATTAACCATGGTATAATCACTCCAATGCAGTGCCTGTAGTGGGTTATTGCTGTTTGACTCTAGTGTAGGTTGTTTATGGTTGCCAAACAATGCAGTAGTATAATAACATATAGGTACCCCTTCATGCTGCCAAAACAGTTCTGGTGCATGAACTCCATAAGACCTGTGATATCTGGCACCCAAGACATTAGCAGCAAATTCCTACAAATTATGAGACCCATGGGTTTGTGGGTCCATCACATCACACAGATGCTCTACTGGATTGAAATCTGGAGAGTTGGGAGGCAAAGGCAACACCTTGAATAATTCGTCATGTTCCTCAAACATTCCTGAACATTTTTTTGCAGTGTGGCGGGGTGCATGTATACTGCTATAAGAGGTTACTGCCATCAGGGAACACACTGCCATGAAAGAGTGTACATGGTCTCCAACGATCTTTGTAGGTGGTACGTGTCAAAGTAACATAAATGGCAAGATCTAGGTTTCTAAGCAGATCATAACACCGCTTTCTTCCCATAGTGCCATCTCTTCCTCAGGTGAACAGCACACACGTACCTGGCCATCCACCTGGTCTAAAAAAAAAAAAACTTGATTCATCAGACCAGGCAACCTTCTTACACTGCTCCAGGGGTTAGTTCTGATGCGTAAGTGCCCATTCTATGCACCTTAGCAGTGGACAGGGTTCATCGTGGGCACTCTGACCATTCTGGGGCAGCAACCTGCAATGCACTGTGTGCTCTGATACCTTTCTGTAATGGCTAGCATTATTATTATTATTATTATTATTATTGTTTTTTTTTTAATTTGGTCTACAATAGCTATTCTATGTGATCGTACTAGAAGGAGTAGTCTTCGCTCCTCATGTGCTTCACTAGCCTTGTGGGCCCTTGCCCCTGAAGTTGGTTCCCTGGTTGTCCTTCCTTGGAAATTTTGTCAGGCACTAACCACTGCATACAGGGAACACCCCCCAAAACTGGAGATTTTTGGAGATGCTGTAACCTAGTCGTTTACCCAGTCGACTGACTCTTCACTTTTTGCCTAATACCCCTTCAAAGATGCCACTGTAACAATATAATCAATGCTATTCATTCAGTTTGCCTGTCAGTGGCTTTAATGCTATCGCCCTCCATCAAACAGAGTATTGCATTAACCAGAATGTTAAAATGGCTGAGAATGTGGCTTGAAAAATCTGAATTTTAAGTCTGAACTCTTCATTTAATAATATTAATTGCAGCCTGACAGAAAGGAAATGTGTAATCTTTTATGAACATGTATTTACATTCCCGCAAACAAATGGGGAGGATCTGTCTGGTCTGTAATGAAGGTCAGGCTCTGTTGAAAGCCCATCATGCTGAATCCATGCCTGTTACAGCAAATGCACAGAGCTGATAAGATGCAGGCATAAGAGAACATTGGGAATTCTAGAACAGACCAGCAACAGCCTGATTGCTCTTACTGGAAAACACTTTGTTTACTTCAATCCCTGTAATCAGCAAACAAATAAGATTAACAGCTTTATAGAGCACTCTCCTGTAGGTATCTGGTTAAGGACTTCAATTATTTGTTCCCGCTTCCCTGTCCTTTTCTCCTCCCCATTTAAGGTTATCTATGAAACAGCGCATGCCAGTCACCTCTCCTCTAATCAAAAATGTATGAACTCAAATCTCAGAGGAGTGTTAAGAGGGCTTACCCTTCCCCCTCTGATAAAACTGTAATGCGGCCTAGCAGGGTTGGATTATAGCCCGGACCAGTGCCCTCGGGCCCCAGATTTTCAGGGGCCTCCAAAGTCTTCACCAAAGGAAACTTAACCCCTGGGTGCTTAAAGCATAGAGTGCAAGCTGACATCAGGGTCCAATTTTTAGGCGTCTTTACACTAGGGAGGAGCTGTTTCTCTTGTACATGACCAGAATTGAGAGAGCACAGCATGGCCTACCGTCACAGCTGGGCAGGGCATGGTTCCACTGATGGTTCCTCTCACACACAATGGGTTCATCATCACTCAGAGTATAGCCTTGATCACAACTGAACGTCACTGTGGAGCCGATGGCAAAATTGTTCCCATGCCTTTTCCCATTCACCGGGATACCTGGATCTAAACAGGAATCTGTTTCCATCATAATGCCTGTGAGGAAGGAACAAAACAAAAATATTTAATTTAACCTTCAAGGTCTAAATTGAAAGGGGGATGTGTCGGAAGCACTTTACACAGTATAAATCAGCAGATATCAGTCCCCCAGTGGTCTCCTACCTTTAACCAACACATCTGTATTTCTACTTACCTTTTCTATATTTTGAAAATCATTTGGGGAAAAAAAATGACAGCACTGTTTCTCTACATTGTTTCCCCTTAGAGGCTGGCATTTGAGGAATATTTCCACCTGTCAGTTTCACATGCATTCGGATCTATTATTTGGCCTCTGATAAACCTCTGATAGCCGTCTAAAAGTCTGAAAAATGGGAACACTTTGACACGAATGAGTTTCATATATATCAGGCGTAATGTCAGAGGTAATTTATTGGGAGTCATGAATATTATTTGAGAATCATCTCATGTTCCCTCCTGCCCACATTTCTCATTCTTCTGTCTCTACTGCAGCACATTACATTATAATAAAGATGTTAAATTACTGCTGAAAAAGAGCAACTGGAGACTATTTGTCAAGCCATTTAGTTTTTATAAAGACACCATTTGCATTTTTCCAGTTAAGCTCATGGGGGTAAAAATTTATAACATTAATTTTACACACAGACCTATTTGTAAAGTTGCAATAATACAAAACAAGCAGGCACATGGATATATGCTATATTTCTAACAAGCAGTGCTAAATTTCTTAATAATGAGGTTTTGGAACAAGGATTGGTGTATTTAACACTCCAATCAAAACTGCACTTGAGCAGCAGGGGACAACAAAATCAGATTTCAAAAACTAATTCAAAGGGAAGGGGACTAAAATTATTAATAGGCCACTCTGCCCCACCACACCCCTTCATGACTAATGAGTAGACTATACAAAGGGCACCCATCTGTCTTGCATATTATTGGGCCTAGACAATATTTCTGCTTGCAACATTTTATAACTGATAGCTGAAACAAACGTCATACGTGGCACCAACCAAAAGCATTTTTTAACTAAAATACTGTAAACATAAATGGTTGTAATAATAATAATAATAATAATAATAATAATAATAATAATAATAATTATTATTATTATTATTATTATTATTATTATTATTATTATTATTATTAAATTGCTATTGTATACATATGAAATTATTTAGCATTCATTTAATCCTTAATGTTTGGCCACATTTTTTTTTTTTAATCTGCATTTTTTTTTTACAATAATGTTAACTTTGTCTATTCATTAGGTTAAAAAGTGTTTCATTTATTAACAGTTCTGTTTTTAAATGAAGATAATTTGATTAAATTGATAATTTGATTATTTTGTTAGCTGGGAAGATTACTTTCTGTTTATTTACATCTTTACCTGATAAGATGATTATAAAATGCTACTACTTCTGGTTTTACTTTTGCTATGAAGATATTCTACATGATTCACTGTATCATTGATATAACGAATATCACATTTGACTTTTGTATAGGTCCTAGCATGATTCCGAGGTGAAGCATCAGGGATGTGGTAAAGAGTAATAACATGTAAATGTTGTTTCTTTGGTGGCACAAAATAACATTTAGTCAGTTTTTTTTTTTTTTTTTTTTTAAGGTTTACTGACTTACTATTGCATATTTTTTCAAACATACCAAAATTAAAATCTCTGGTTTGACTCCAATTATGTTACATACACAATATAGTGTCCAATAATTTTATAGTTGATTTTACTGAACTATGTACCTTGCCCATTTTTATACAAATAAATTAATCACTACACTGTAAATAATTAATTAATATTACACACATTGATCATATAGGTGACAAAATCTGAATGTACATAAATGGGGTGAGTCACCCATGGCAAGATGGACTATGCAGATTTGTTTAATCTTTCAAAAAAAAAAAAAAAAAAGGAGAAAAGAAGCTGCGATGTTCCCTTTTGCCAAAAAATGGAAGGAAATATCAGCCCCAATAATGTACTGGTGAAATACGATCTGCAGTTTTCACAAATAAACCGGCAGATCTAGGTGCAGGTAACATGGAGAAAGAGTACACATTGCTTATTTAAATATACTACCAACATTTTAACAATACCAATACAAAGCTGGCTGAAAATCAGCAAACTTGTCCTTTAACTGCTTTGAATATTCAATGGTTAAATTTAAATGTCATTTACTATGCCAGTTTAAGGGTGTGTATTTTTTCTAAGACTTAAAAGCTAAATAAATAAATAAATTCAAAGACTTGCAAAAATGCACAGAAACACACAATGGGATAAAACAAGGGTAAAGATCTGTAGTGTTTTTACAAGATTGAAAATTTGATGGAATGTTTAGGTTTCAGTCAAGACGAAGAACTCATAGAGTTTCTTCTTGACAGGCAAGCTAAACTTCAATTTAAACGTATTCCTAATATGTTGGAAGTTTACTTGAAAGTGGCCTACTTTTACCTGTTGAGATATGTCTTTACATTTATACACCCTTAAGAGCTGTGTTTGTAATGTTTGAGTTCAGGGAGGTGTGAAGCACGAATGGGGTGCTTACAAAGGCTGTTTGAAAATATGCTTCATTTTTGTTATTCCGCTAAGTGACACTAGTAGCACATAAACTGCATACTCCACTTTTAACAATAAAATTGACATATAAAGCATTCAGAAGGCTTTTATGCTAGTGGTGGTTTATCTGTTCTCCATTACACAGGTTTTTGCCTCTATATCCCTGTGGGGGGTCCACTAAAACAGATGCCAAATCCGATTTTGTCTTTTTCTGGCTTAATCCCTGTTAGCAAGTCGACAATAACCACAAGAGCATTAAAACCATAACAATGCTTTTAACAATAATGATTTGTCGATCTGTTGAGCCTGCACTAACAAACAAACAGGCCTTGTGTCAGCGGGACATTAAACTTTAATCACACTCTACAGCGCAGTTTATAAACCCACTACCACTAAACATATTCAAAAAGAAAACAAACTTTATTTTCGGATCAATTTAATTATTCACAGAGGTTCCTCACCTCTCTTAAATTCAGCTATTGCCTCTGGATGTTGATATTGGTCATGTGATGCTAGCACACACATGTTGGGTTTCTCAAAAACTATAATCTGATTGTAACCCTGGAGAAACCATTCCAATTACATTACATGCACCAGAGAGCGTGTCCAGCCGAATTTGCGGAATATTGCAGAACCGCCCACCGTGGAGCGTGAAAACCCAATATCTGTGCATTTAAATCACTGCAGAGGAAAGATGAGAAGCTGACTCACTCTCATAACGGATCTGGAAGCCTTCACTGGAACGGCTGTTGTCGGTAGTAAAGAGCAGGTACATGTAATTGCCGGTGCTGATGAGGAAGTGGGGGGCCTGAGTGCCGTGGTACTCGCCGATCAGAGGCGACGAGTTGGAGGGCCCGTCCCGAATCTCCAGCGTGTCGTAATTAACCTCCGTCTGAAACCTGAACAGTAAATCGGAAAGAGCGGAACATCTGCTTACGACCCAGGTCTTTAGCAGAATTACTCTAATGAGGGAAATTAAACTGGAAGGTTAACGAACAAAACTGTGAAAGCCAAAAACTATACTGAAGAGACTGCTGCCAGGGTTTCCAGAAAGGGGATGGAGATGGGTGTCCTGGGGTTTCATATGCAATGAAAAAAATAAAATCCAAAACAAATCAATACCTGTCAAAAGATATCTTGATGGCATGATCCTTTTTGGCTTCAATCACCCATTCACAGTTGAGGGAGTCTTTGTAGTACCCGGGCCAGCCAGGGGACAGTAAGACTCCTATGGGAGCCGTTAGATGTCCGCCACATGGAGCTGGGACAGTGAGAGTGCAGAAAAATAAAATGTCAACAGCAGCCCATCTCACAAATCCCAGCAGCACCTTCAGAAGAGGTGCAGAAGAGTAAAGTCTAAGAGCTCTCTCACCTTCACACCGGGGGACAGCCGCATTCCACACCACGTTTCCATCCTGGATGACACAGGTGATGGATTCGGATCCGTGGGTTTTGATGAAGCCCTCATCACACGTGAAGAGCACTGAGCTGCCCAGTAAGAAGTGCTCTCCAAAGCGCTGCCCGTTGATGGGAATACCAGGGTCGTGACATTCATTTTGACCAAAAGCTACAGACATGGGATAAAAGTATAATCAGTGCTGAAGCATATAATACTTAATCTAAGTCCTGCTTGCTCTTGCCTGAGAAGATATCAGCACTTAACATTCATTAAGAGTACCTAACCTTCAATTAAGTCAACTATAATTATCTTTTAAGGAACAACTAACACAACTGATCTTGCCCAGAATGCCCAGTCTCATAAGGAAAATGTTGCAGTAGTGAAAAGTACCTGTGTGGCACCAAAACTTCACTAGAATTTGACCTTATTTTGAGAATCCACAACACACATTTGTGTAAACAACACTAACATACATGATACGACTAAACCTTACACGTACTGTATATAGCCACCTCTGTACTCTTCACATGATAGCATGTGTTTGAATGACGCCATTATGTAGGGGCAAATATGTATGGGTATTGTGAATTACAATACACTGTTTTGAATTACATAGGTTTTCATAATTGTCCTGTACACCAGTACAGTTGAATTTAGCATGTAAACGGACATAATGCAGTGCATGTAAACAGAGCTAATGTTCATGCACACTCTGATAGCAACTCAATTTCTAATTTATTCTACAAGAGGGATTTTTTATTTTTTTTAATCTTCTTGGAATTTTAATCCACCCACCATCAAAATGTCACTTCGGTAACATCTGGATTATCTTTGAATGTTACCTTGTGTTTAAGTTATGCTTAATGTACAAGCAAAAGCATTTTGTCAAGATTTTACATTATAGTAGGCATTACAGTATTTGCGAAATTGAATTGTTCGTACACTGTGTGGTCAAACATCCAGTACCATGCACACAGACATTGGGGTTAAGAATTAGGGTTAAAAGCTATAGTAATGTATGTAATACTGCATAATGCAAAGCATATATAAAATATAACAAGGCATTCATTTGCATTGCTTTATGGTATGGTTGAATGCTTGATTCTAATCGACTGAATTATTTAGAATTATTTAAAATCAATGGAAATATTTAATGCACACTACAATTTGTGTCGTAGCAGCATTAACACCACTGGGTATGCATGAATTTTCATAATTCATCAGTCAGTTTTTATCCCTTACTTAACTTTACATCAACAGTTACAATTTCCCATGAAAAATAAATCTGAATCACGTAAAGAAAAAAAAAAGAAAAAACACTTTGAGGCGGTGCGTGGATAAACGTCAACAGAGAGCATTCAGTCGCATTACAGCCTTCGTTTCTAAACCCTCTATTTTTTTCCACCACACGGAGGTTTGAGACACACTCAAGATGGCTTGAAGATTTTTGTCAACTCTCTGTTTTCCCTTAACAGAACTCTGCAGACAGCTCACATATGTGTCGCACATGCATCACAGATGTCAGTGTGGAAGCTTCAATTATTCAATATGTGCACTTGCAGAAGCAGAGAATCCTGCCAAAGATATTTTAGTGTTTTCATTTGGTGAACACATCTGTCTGCGAGGCCCCTGTGGAAGTGTGATGGCTAATGCATGGAGACCTTGCAGCCAGGGCTTAGGGCATGTACGCAGCTCTATCCCATTCCCAAATGACAGCCTCATTGTTCTTACGGCCATGCCTGACAGTTGCTCAAGCGCCACTTTGGGAAACATGTCTACTCCTTTCTGAGACAATGACACACCATTACTGAAGCAGCACTCTTGAGATATCAAACCACACAATCCACTGACACTGACATTGCCTACAACTACTGGCTCCATCTACCACCCCATTTTGTTCCCACATAGATGTGCCAACACAGATCTTGGTCACAGTTTCATCTATTCACTAAAAATATAAATATGTTCAGCTTCAGCCATTTAGCTCACTGACTTGAAGTATCCCTAATGGCATTCTAACAGTCAAACTATCTTCAATATTGTTAATAAAGAGAAACAGTGTATATATATATATATATATATATATATATATATATATATATATGCATTTAGCAAATCCCTTTAAAAACTAAAGCATGTGTTTCATCAGTATATGTGTTTCCAGGGAATCAAACCATTACCTTGGCATTGCTAGGACATGCTGTACCAGTTAAGCTACATAAACACTACACTGGTATCAAAGTTACATTATGAGAGGGCAAAGGAAGCTAGCTAACTTTTCAGTGACATGCTAGAGGAAGTCTCATAATTCCCTTGTGCAAAATTACATACATATGATGCTGCTTTAGAATTTGTTCAAAAGAAAGTATATTAATCATGCTGCCTAATTTTTGATAGAGTCTGTCTATGCCTTTATATGCTGCCTATTTAGGCAGCTCCCTGGGTTTTACAACAGAGTCATTGTGAATTGAGATTATCAAGGTCTGCAGTGCACCAAGACCTAAATACTAAAACACATTTCTGTTTAAGTTCAAAGATAAGCTCATCTCAGTGGAAATCATATTTGTCAATGTAATTTTAATAAAACCTAAAAAACTAATTAAACTCAGAACTCTTGCTATGCATGACTACGTTTTTCTTCATGTGGGGGAGAGGGAAAAAAAGAAGAAGAAGAAAGAAAACCAAAGCTTGTTGCTGTAAAAATGGAATCCTATGAAAGTTGTACTGAAGGTCAAAATGCCCTTTAAGTGCTGGAAGTATGAAGTATAGCATTTTTCACAACAGAGATATAATGAGAGGTGCTGGGATTGCGCCATAACATTCTCTACCTTGAACAGTCAATATTACAAATGAATCTATTCAACTTCAAAGATATCACTCTGACTTAAATCCTATAACAAGCTTCATACTGCAAAAACATTAAATAACCCCTTGTTCTAGCAAGATGCAGGGAAAAATAAGATAATTGGCTACCACTGAGAGAAAATGATTAAAATGTCTTTAAGACTGACTGAAAGATATAATTTCTACATAAATACAAAACAATCACACAATTATGCTATGCAATGTATAACGAGGAGGACACAGCCAATATGGCAGATCTTGCCTTTCAAACAAAAGAGCCAATCACTAATCTGCCAATTCACCACCTGGTCTTTATGTGAAACGTGGGCTCAGATTTTTCTCTAGACTGTACTTGCACATTGGGCTAGAACAACCTCAATTTTTTTTTTTTTTTTTTTGAGAATAAGAAGCAATGTTTATGATACCATGCTGTTTTGAAATATGGTCTTGAAATGCGAGTATTATACATTTTGGTATTTCCCCATTCAGTTAGATAGGAGCTATACTTGCATGATTAAAAATAGCTGCCCGACCACATTCCCAAGATTGCTGCTGAGTGAACTGACTTGCCTTGTAAGGGACTTTGTTATATCCCAGTTTAATATGCAGATATATTGCCTTATAAGCAATCCGTAGGATGATTTCCCTGAAAAGGTGAAACAATGCGGCTCTGTGGCATTATCAAACATTGCTCTATATCGAAATCGCACACTTCACCTCTAAAACACAACATAATATTAATATCACATTTACTTGTGTAGGTGATGTTAAATCCCTTTCCCGTGTTTGAGTGGTCTGACTGGAACTCCAAGCGCATTATATGCCCATTACTGGCGATCTGCGATGGTACATCCTTCCCAGAGAACGTTCCAAAAGTGGTGGGCTCTGGCATGCCATCGTCTTTCACAATAAGATAGTCAAACTGGGGCTCCAACTCAAAATCACTGAAAATGAGATGGATCCGATTGCCCGGCTCCGCTATAATGAGCCACACACAGTTCATGTTGTTTCCGTATTCCTCTGGGTAGTTTGGCGAGAGGATGATGCCTGACGGAGTGGTGAAATTGAAGAAGCAGGAGACTGTGGAGATGAAGACAAATACATATAATTCCATTACAAAGGTTACAATATTTATTTTCATTCACAATAGATACACTATCAGGAATACTTTTTTTGTCTCTAAAAAGACGAAAGAAAAGAGAAATCACATAGAGCATGATAATGAGTTGTTTGCATGGTGCAGAAATGAAGACATGGTCTGAGCTTTGTCAGGAAAGCAAAAAAAAAATACAACAACAAAACATCCATTTAAGAGGCTTTCATTTTAACAACAAATACATTAACGAGGTACTGCTTCCTCTTATCACAATACTAAACGAAAATTACCATTGCATGACAGGATTATTTCAGAGAGACGGATTGAGGGGTGGATTCACTACAGTTGTGCTTCTATTTCAGTTTGAGTGTGCATATATTTATTTATTTACATTTTATTCTTATTCTTATTAATATTTTAATGTCAATTTTTAGATTATTTTTGATTGATAGATATTGTATAATATTTTGTGGCATATCTCTAGACATGTGTAGTCAAGCAAACACACAATTCTTAGTGCATTCCCTCTGGAGAGAAGAGGAGACAGTAACACTTTTCAGAAACAGAAATATGATAATTGACCTCTCATACAGCAAACCTGGGAATTGCTAGTGTGGACGAATGCCATTCGGCTTCATATCTGCCCCTAATCTAGATGTCATGCTTTTACAGAGGCGATACATTAATCATTCTAAATGGCAACATGTTAATTATAACCAAGCATTTCAGAAAATGACTCTTACAGACGCAGCTGGGTTTGTTTCCAGACCACTGGTTATTTTGCTGGCATGATATTGTCCTCTCGCCAACCAATTCAAAAGCAGCCTGACACTCAAAGGTCAGCACATCACCATGTAAAAAACGGTCCCCAGTTCGCTTTCCATATGCAGGGATGCCTGGGTCTCCACATCCACCTTTCTCAATTTCTGTGGAAAACAAGAGAGCATGATTTATTTAATTTAAACATGTTGTTTTCAGCCTGGCAATCTGACCACCTTTTGACATTGTAAGTAGCATAACACAGTGGGGTGTTGCTCTAGGACTTGGATTTTGCATAAGTAACCAAAATTGTGCTTACGGAAATATATTAATATTAACATGAACTGCATAAGCCCAATCAAAAATTGACAATTTTCATTTTTACATGTCTCTAAAATTTCTTTGACATCAACAACAAAAGATGGGAAACATACTGTACTCAAACCTTCAGAGGTTGCCAAACCTATTAATGTTGCTATCCTAATATATTTATATTGCTAGTTGCCTTTTATCGTTTGTATTTAGCATTACTTTTTCTGTGCCGTCCTTGAAAGTATCAGAGCAGTCCTTTGACACATTTATGAATACTGAGCTAAGAAAATGTTTTGGAAGGCAGCATAAAATGACAGTGACAAACGAATAATGTGCAAGAAGAGTTCATTTTTATGTTAACAACTATGGTGTCAGCTCAGCAGCAAGCGCTCTATTGACCCAGCCAGCCGATAATCTACAAGGGATGAGTTTCCTACTTGCGGCAGATTCCACAACCTCTACAAGGTGTTAAGAGCATGCTAAATACCTTCAGTGCTGCCACAGGCGATTAGTTCAGGAATCCACAAGAATAGTAGGCTATCGTGTTAGGACTGCTAACTCATCAAAGCAAACTGCTCTTACAAGCAGCGGTGTTAAATAATGCACAGGAATGCTATCGGGAACATTAACAGTTATAGAAATGCTCTGTTAAACATTCGCATATATTTTTGTACAGGGTTTTTAAACACCGTTAACACACCATTAAGCTAATGTGTTTACCTTGCTTAGGCTCTAGACCAAACACATCTTTTATGTGTGCTATTGACAAAAATGTCAAATTTGCCAGGACAGGTCATTGTGTTCCTTAGACACTGGAAAAAAAAAGGCTAATAAATTAAATGTAATAGCCGCCATAATTGGAAAAATACATCCTCTGACATTTTCTGTGCAATTTCATTTAAAATATATATATTTTTTTTTTCCAAAGTTCACTTTTGTTTTTCTTTGGTAATTACTCAAGCATTTTCTATTTAAAATCTATTAAATGTTATTTATTTATGGTCATTCTATCGTGAATTTTTTAAGGTTTTTTTTTTTTTTTTTTTTTTTAACAGGCGATTCTTTACCTGGAAATAGTGTTAGAACCTGCTTCCCACAGAAGTGGGGGAACAGTTCGCCTAAAAATGAAATATGTCATTATTTACGCACTCTCACTTTTTATGACATCTGTATGTTATTTACAACATACATGTGTTGACACTTTAGTAATTTTTTATTTATTTATTTATTTTTTTTTCCTTAAGGCAACAAGTCTGCAGGTATAAAGTAGTCTAGTAGTAGACTTGTTTTCATTTTCCTTGCATTTTTTAAAGTCATGGTATAGTTTTGTGTCATGTACAGACAAGAAATAGAAGGCATTAAATACTGAAAATTACAAATTATTGACACCAAAATAATGAGATTTAGGAATTGTGGAGGGTTAGTCTTAGAATGAATTCCAGCTTATCGATTTGGAATGAAATTTGCAAATAATGAACGATTTTTCGTAAATTTTCATTTAGTGAACTATTTTGTGAACTATTCATTTAACTCTTTAGAAGGTTGGGCATATTGAGCCTTTGTTCTGTCTGATAAAGCTTATTGTTGGCGACCACAGTTTTTGTGAAGTTTAGAAATTCTGTTGAGGGGGGGAAACAATCCTTTGCCAATCTAAGAACTTTTAAATGAAGGTATGAAATGATGAATTTGAGTTTGACATCTACACGGCCTCAAACAAAGTGTCCCACCAGTGGGTACCGGTGGAAATGTTGTCAAACATGACAACGTGACTAGAAGCACAAGTGTGAAATTGGGTTTACACAAAGTTAATTGGGTTTGTGTCATTGTGCTGGGCTATCCAGACAGTGAGAATTGCTCAATTGTGAGGTTACAGTTCACAGTGAAGAGCAGCTAGGGAAGAACTCCATTTCGAGATATTAAACAGCATACTTTGGTAAAACAAGTTCTGTTTTTTCTTTTTTCTTTAAACAGAAGAAACAAAGAATATATATATATATATATATATATATATATATATATATATATATATATATATATATATATATATATATATATATATATATTTGCAACATAAAAAGTCTACTTAATCATGATGAATAAATTAAAGTGTTTTCACATTTTATTGAAGGAAATCCACTCTGTACTCAAACAACTAAACATACCACTTGAATCTGGAAATAAATATTTAGAAATGTAAATAAGAAATATTATGCTCTATTTCTAGGTCCAATTGGTGACATTGATCATGTGAAGAAATATCACCTTTTCACTCAAATCATTATAATGATAATGTAATTTGTAACAAAAAAAGAAGAATGTAAAATAAAAACATTTTCACTAGTTAATATATTTAATTAAGAAATGAATGTAAAATAGAAACTTTTCATCAGCTGATCAAATAATTTAATAACATTTCTTAAATTAGAACAGGATGTAAAATAGAAACATTTTCACCACACTGTCATGAGTTCAGATCTTGAGCTGATCATTTGATAATGGTGCAACATGTTTACTTGTGAATACGAAATGGCTGTTTCTGTAGCAATTTTTATCGGTTTATCTGTGTATATGTAAATACATGCCTCAGTGTATTCTCAGATCTGACTTGCTTTGATGCTATTCTCCTGCAGGGTGAATGGCAGGTAGAAAATTTCACCCAAGCTTTTCAAACATGTCTGCACAGCACATATGCTGCTCCATTTGCCTTCAATTTGCATGCCGTTTTAAAACTGGTACCCTTTAGCAACCAAATGTCACCAAGTCATACATTTTCACTGTAAAAAGGAATAAACAGCACACTGATATTTCTTGGAAAAGAAGAAAAGGGTGACCATTTACAGTCCTGTTTCATCACTTAGAGTTGGTGGAAATGATCTTAAGAAAGAGAAAACCAGAAAGTGTTTCCAAACATTACAATGACATACCTTCATACACAGCCTTGAAACCTTGCGATCCGATCGTGTCATCGGACTGCAGATGGAGCCACATCTGGTTACTCATACTCACAATCAAATCGGGCACACTGGATCCCGTGAGACTAGAATAGAGGCACAAAATCGAAATTTATTCTTTGATTTGTGTATTCGTATGGAGCTATGAAAGCATATACATAAACCCAGTGCCAATGTCATGTGGCGGTTGCTTTTGAAAGAAAACTGTTATTTCATGGGCATAAATAAGTAAGTAATAGAGGCGTTTGTGAATAGAAGCATGTGTCTGTTCAAAGTTTAACATAAGAACCCTTTTTGCTCTACTCACACATAAAGGACTCTTCGAGCATCACCTATCTTCCCTCCGTCGCCCACTGTTAATGTATCGTATGCTCGCTCTAGATCAAACTCTTCAAAAGCCAGCTTGATGACCTACGGGAATAAAGGAGAGGTCAAGACAAACAACATAGAGCAAAAAGCCCAGAGCAGAATGGGCCTATTCACATGAGGCTGACTCAGAGAGTGATCATATTAAAAGAAGAAGAAAAACACAACAGCAAGGCAAGTCAGTCGTCGCTCTCAATTCTTTTCCATGGCTACACATGTAAGGCTGATTGAAGAAGCAGAGATGAAGGTGCAATTAAATAATTTTGTTTAATTCAAGATATGTGAGACTTTGAGAAGTTCTGCCATGTGTGGTGCGAAGGCCGAGGAAACGGGATGCATGTTCATTTGATGTAAGCACAGAAAGGAAGGCGGCAGAAAGAAAATTGGATTCAAAGAGAGATTGCTGGAGAAAAAAAAAAAAAAAAAAAAAACTTAATTAGGACAACCCTATTATCAACATCCACACTTTTTTTTTTTTAAATGGTCCATTAAAGAGCCATTATTTTCAATCATATTCTGTCGCATCTTTAAATATGATTGGTGGGATCTTTTAAATGTTACCTTTTACAATTCCATATTGAAGAGATAATTCACTCTGAAATACTGACAACTGTCTTCATTTACTCCCCCTCATGTTGTTCCAAACCCGTATGTCTTTCTTTCTTCAGTGGAACACAAAAGAAGATGTTATGCAGAATGACAGTCTCAGCCTCAGCCTTTTTTTTTTTTTTTTTTTTAAATACAATGAAAGTGAGAGGCGATTGAGACTGCCATTCTACCTAGATTTTCCTTTTGTGTTCCACTGAAGAAAGAAAGTTTAGAATATTTTTAACATAAGAGTGAGTAAAATTTATTTTATACTACTTCATATATATATATATATATATGTATAATATATATATATATATATATATATATATATATATATATATATATATACAGGGAAATAAGTAATCTGTAAGTTGTTTCCCCCCCAAAAAAGTGTAAACAACTCCTGCGCTAACTCGCTGTCTATGCTGAATGATGAATCACTATTATTAGAAACCATTACTATTAGAAATTAACTAGCTAGTCATTACTTTTCTTCGAAACCAAGTACCACGGTCGCACCTCCATCATTGGACTCACGTTGCTTTAACAATATACAACTGACGTTAATGATATCACACACAAGTGTTGGAGTAATGAGATCACAATTATTGTCAGATTGTTTATTTACACTATCAACACAAAGCTATTCACTTTTTAATCATGTAATTTGTGTACACTTCTGTATATTTTGGTGTATATATATATACATAAATTAACTTCCAACCATAGTTACTTCAACCATAGTTACTTCAACTATGGTTGTACTTGCAACCATAGTTGGAGCTTAATGATGCTGTTGAGAAATGCACCGACCAAAACTAAAATGAAAAATCATGTACTTACTCTCAAGTTGTTCCAAACCTATATGAATTTCTTGATTCTCTTGAACTCAAAAGGGGATATTTTGAATAATGTAGGGAAAAGTTATTGGTCCCTGATTTCCATATTCAAAAAAACAAAAAAAACAAACATACACTATAGAAGTCAGTGGGGACCAGAAACTGTTTGGTTACTCAAATTCTCCAAAATATCGTACTTTTTGTTCAACAGAAAAATAAAATTCATTGGAACAACAGGGTGAATAAGTGATTTTTGGTTAACAATCCCTTACTTGAAGAAAAAGGTGCAGAGCAAGGTAACAAATATATAGTCGCCGTGATTTTGCCAAGACATGTTCCTGGATCAACATCTTTTGATGATCCTGGATCAACATCAATAACCTAACCCTACCCATAATTTATTCCTAAAATCAGTGTGAAATGATAGCTGATTAACAAGGGTGTAGAAGCACCTAATCTTGATTGTAAGCCTAAAACAGATACTGTATTTCCTTAAAAGTTAGATCTCTATTCTGATTGGTTGATTGGAATGTTGTACTTGGTGAAATTAAGCTTATCTCATCATGCTATTGGGGAGGTTTATATCGTTTATATTATTCATAATATTTCCAACTTAAAAAAAGTCCAGTAGAATTCTTAGAGAATGCCTCTTTGTGTTGAATTTGTAACTTGGAAATGGTTCTTTCTGTTGATAAGTGTACACCTGCAAAGTTCTAGAAATGTTTAGCATTGTTCATCCTATGCAATTTAGTTTTTTTAAGAATCATCAAACACCTGCAAAGCTAACAACATTATTGGCAATATATATATATATATATAT
This sequence comes from Cyprinus carpio, assembly GCF_018340385.1. Taxonomy (NCBI): domain Eukaryota; kingdom Metazoa; phylum Chordata; class Actinopteri; order Cypriniformes; family Cyprinidae; genus Cyprinus; species Cyprinus carpio. The sequence continues at coordinate 2,402,838 of NC_056609.1, forward strand.
ATATATATATATATATATATATATATATATATATATATATATATATATATATATATATATATTTGCCTTATACATCATCTTCTGTCATTACAATGGTGGTTGAACTGAAGTATAAATATCCCACAAGAAACACAATGTTACACAGTTTTAATCTGGCAAACATTAGTGAAGTTATACACTGGTAACAGCACCTTTAACTCATGGATAATTACTAATGAGAAAATTGTTGGTAAATGTGTTGTCAGACAACTACAATGTGTGCACAAAAACATCAAATTAAGTGAATATAGTGCTTTTAAGCTGTAAGGTAAAATATGATGTGTTGCCTGCAACCCTTCAAATACGGTTGAAACAGTTGGAAACATGTTTGGACTGATCAGAATCCAACACTGGTATCCTTTTAACTGTAGCAAACAACAACAACAACAACAAAAAACCTTTAACTGTGATTTTCACAAAAATCACAGTAGAACATGTACAAAGAAGTCATATAAACATTTTATAATTGCAACAGTGTCTATGGTCACCATTTTGTTTATTTCTAGTAATAGAGCAAGCACGATGGCTGCATCAGTTTAAAAAGAAAGGAATGATTCAGCAACACTGAGAAAATCTTGACAAGCAATCTGTATAAAATGTCAGTGCTGATACAGAGTCGTTTGGCGAGACCTTAAACTAGAAGTCTAAAATACAGGCTTTTAAATTATCCTGTCAAAAGTAAAGATTCTTTTTTTTCTTCTTTTACTTACAGAAGACTTAGCAAGAGGATAAAAACAGCACTCGTGGTCTACATAAACACAATCAGAGAGTGACAGGGCATCTTAGCGATTGTTCCCTGAACCAGCTTGAAAGAATTATTGATTTCTTTATTTTATACAAAACTGAAAAGGCCTGACAGCTGCCTCAATGACTCTCCCTGAGTTTGAGGGAAGACGGCTCTTGATGCTCTTCAGAAATTGCTAAATGGTGTGGTTTTATTGTGCATTTTTATTCATCCAGGAGGGAGGAAAACTGAGAGAGTATGAGTTTTTACAAATCGCATTTAGTGTTAGTTACAACTAGCATTCCCTCTGAGCTGTGAGCTGTGAGGCAATGCACATCTGATCTTGCCAATGCACAAACCAAGAAAATCCAGTCCAAAAATGGTGAATGACTACATTTTGGGTTTATATTTCATGTTAAATATTTCTGTCCAAAAAGGAGGTCATTTACCGACATAAAAGCCTACTGCAACACATCAAGCTTTTATTACAACACACATTTTCTAGAAAACTATTCAAATATGCAAGAGCAATAAAACAAATTGCAAAAATAGTTACAAATTCTGCCTGAACATGTCTGCATTATCATCACAAGATGCATTAACATTACAAGGTTCATTTGATTTCAGAAACATCATATTAATTTGCTCCAAAAACACTAGCCCTATACATGAAAAAGCTACAAATTTAAATATTTTTTGAATGCTCCCAATACCCCTTAACCTCTACAGCTTAACTTTTAACTCTTTAACCTAACAGCCCCATCTCCAAACTCAAAGTAAGCACAAAATAGACCATAAATTGACACGCTTCATAAACAACAAAGAGGCTACAAATCTCCAGTGCCTGTGATAAAAAGATATTCTTCAGCCAGTGCTGGCTGAACATGTCCCCTTCATTTTAATTAAATCAGACAGTATAATATACACACAATGCTTTTTGTCCCCCCAGTACTAGGCCCTGTCTGACTAGTCATGTCCTCGCTGAGCTACAGAAATCCAGCATGCATTTCTGAATCCATAATGCAGGAAGTAAGCTCCGCCTGCTACCAGGAATGATTTAGATTCTAGGAACATTTTTTTTTTTTTACTTTTTCATATTCTTACTTGACCCTTCTCATTCATGTACCATGTGTAATGACCGTCCAGATTATATAAAACATCAATATGTTACCAGTGCTGGCAAAATGAGTCAGAATGCGCACAGTCTAATTTTGAGCTACAGCCAAAGAAGTGAAAAATGTCTGTTGTGGTCGAATTTGAGGTTTTCGCAAAAATGAGCTCATTAAGCAATTTTCTAGTGATCCCAATGCTCCAAATAGTAATTAAACATCTACAATACAATGATCTTTATTTGTATGGTTTCTGATGAGTATTATTTATTCCTTTTTTTTTTTCTCTGCTCACTTCTGGACGACTGCTGCTGCTTCTAACCACAAGTTGTAGGTCTATTGTTGCAAAGCGCAGCATTCCTGCTTTGTGAATATTCATATCAAATTCTCAGTGACATGAGTTCAAACCAGTGGAATATGATTTTCAAACCCATGCTGGTAAAAACAAAATGATCGCGCTGACTGACATTTGCAAAGCACGTGCATAAGCACCTTTCTGGGAGCGTGCAATCTCCCTATCCTCCTGAGACCCTGCATCCTCGTATGAGGACATTATATTTTAGTAAGACTATACATGCCACAGTTATAACTCTGGATGTCCTGTACAGAACACATTCAGGGCTTTTCATAGATACTAAAAGTTTAGATGTTTCACCATGACCACTCCCTCTCCTTGGTCATCAGAAATGTCTGATATTAATTTAGTGACACTCTTATGGAAAATGATATATTTTTTTTAAATATAATTTAAATCTGACTAATTTGTAAACTGTGTGTCATAAATCAACATCTCAGGAAATGTTATGGGGTTTTCGAATCAAAATATGACTTTCTGTTACAAAACAGGACGTTGATTTCATACATGTCCTCACATGAGGACACCGGGACTAAAAGCATGTTTATTGTGCATTTTGGGAGACACAACAATTGAATAGGGAAAGAAATTATATTTAAATATTCCTATGAAATATTATATATTATTATGAAAATCTTGTAAATTATTACTCCCATTATAACAGATCTTTTTTATCATTATATGTTGCCCCAAAAACACATTAATATACAAATTATATACAAATATTAGATATATATATATAAAATAGCCATCTCTCTGGAGCTGAAAAAATAAGTAAACCTAGTGGAAAGTGCATAGAAATATAATATGTTAAAGCTAATATGAAAGGCAGCACTAAATATTTTAGATAAAGCAATTCAAGGACAGGAACAAAGAATTTTATGAGTTGAATCTGACTGAGATTCTTACGTTATGTCAACTTTATATGAAAGTAATATTTTCTAGTAAATGACATGGTGCGGTGAAACCTTGTCGGTAAATGGCTTCTTTTTTGGATGGACAATAAACATTATACAGGCCAGATCAATGACAAAATGCTACTGGTTTGTGAGCAGACTGATATCTATTACTGAAATGGCCTTGAATCTGACTGTATCAGCAGTCAGAACATGTTGTGGAACATGACCTTCTTGTCTCAGACCATATGCTATGACAGAGACAAAGATCAAGACTGCATTTGTATGCATTTTTATGATCTTTTGAGGTTTTAACATTCTGTTCTGAACAGAGTTTCAAAAAACTTTTAAAGAATGTTTAATGGTGGAGAGTGCTTTCTACATGGAATATTACAAGAATGTGCTCTAAGGTCAATGGTTCAACATGGTCCAAAAACTAAAAACCTATATAACAAAGGACCTACAATTTATTTAAATGCTTTCATTATTACATGGCTATAAATACAAAATGATAAGATCCTTTGCATTTTAGTGTAAGCCTTCCCCAGGAAGCGTAACACAAGTGAGTGTAAATTTTCCACAGGTGAGAGTAATATAATTTACTTTGTAATTCACATGATAAGCTGTCAGCTGGCATGTGACCCCTTTACATGAGTAGGATGTGCAAATGTACAGTATTCAGAAAACACAAGGCAAAAAGTACCCAGATGACTTACTGCTTCCGGCGATATTTTGAAATGAGCATCTGATGAACACTTTATCCTTACCTATGGGGCCACAGGAGAGGATTCATGAATGGCAGTGAGGTAACAACTGAGGCTGGCAACACGTGACAATAGAAACATGGAGAATGTAGTATTGCTGGATGACATTCATGCTACACCAATTCTTACTATATACATACAGTTGTGGTCCATATTTTACATAACCTGAAAAAATGTAAATTACCAAAATAAAATAATAATTTTTTTATTACTGACATGAATAAAATATTTCACATAAAATATGTTTACATATAGTTCAGAAGAGAATATTTTAATATATGTATATATACACTATTAAAAATAAAGGTGCGTCACGATGACATAGAAGAACCTTTTTGTCTAAATGGTTCCATAAAGAACCTTTATTATCTGAAGAACCTTTCTGTTTCACAAAAGGTTCTTTGTGGCGAAAGAAGGTTATTCACGTTATAAAAAGGTAAGAAAGAGATGGTTCTTTAAAGCAGGGCTTTTCAACCTTTTAGGACATCTATTTTCACTCGTGCGTTATTAACATAAACGCAAATATCCATTAAAGCTATTACAGCAGTGTACAACATTTTGCTCTTTTTGATTAACATTATTTACATAAAAAATGCACAGATCCGTTATACTGATGTAAATTTGATATTTTCTTTACTGTTTACATTCACATAAAACATCCAACTGTGCTTCTTGTCAAGACAACCATTAGTATTCACCTGCTGTCTGAGAAGGCTAAGACTGCGCGCGCACGGTGCGCATAGAAACGCTTTATCACAGCACGTGAGTACCGCATTAAGATGTCTTGGGCTTAAATGGCTTAAAATTACTTTAGTGTTTAAACTGACAAGACTTAAAACACATGAGAATGAAACACTTTCCTGAGGAAGCAGCACTGGCCTGATTGTTAACATTTTGAGGGCTAAGGTGACAGATAGTGGGGCTGAAACCCACCTAAAAAGGGTTTAAATGTTGCGTAATTATACTGAAACCATAAATATATAACCAGTTTACCTGATTCAATGTGATGGCTGAGCGTGTTTCTGAGATAACAACATGCCAATCCGTGGTTGGATTTCCGACACGGCTAACCGTTAATCATCTTACACTGTCAATAAGCGTGACTGATAATCGAGCCAACTCTGCTCTAACTGTCGACTAGCAGTAGGAATCAGATTGGCCCCTAGTGGATGGCTAAAGATTTGCTAACTCATATTCATAAATCCTCAAGAGAATGTCTCTGAATTAACTGATGCTCGCACCCCCTTGGGTACCCCTGCTTTAAAGAACCATTGACTTTGAAGCACCTTTATTTTTTAAGAGTGTTATCCCAGTTCAAAAGTTTACATACTCGTGATTCTTAATACTGTTTTGTTACCAACTGTGTTGTTTTTGTGGTAGTTGTTCATTAGTCCCCTGTTCGTCCTGAACAGCTAAACTGCTGTTCTTCAGAAAAATCCTTCTGGTCCCACACAGTCTTTGGTTTTCCAGCATCTTTTGCATATCTGAACCCTTTTCAATAATGTATGATTTTGAGATCCATCTTCTCACACTGAGGACAACTGAGGGACTCACACGCAACTATTACAAAAGTTTCAAACGCTCACTGATGCTCAAGAAGGAAAAATGGAAAAGAGCCAGGGGTGCAAACTTTTGAACAGAATGAAAATGTGTACTTTATATATGTCACGATCGTCAGCTGGAGTGCCCATGAACTCCAGTAGAGGGCACTCCACTCAGGACTATTGCATTTCGGGTCTGAACTCCATTTTCCATGATCCCGTGCCTAGGGCTAATCACCGCCAGGTGTTCCCCACTACCATTCCCCTATATATACTGTGTTTAGACTGAGCTGTTTGCGAAGTCTTGTTTAGCCCAGTCTGACATTTCCGAGCGGTTTCCTTGTGTTTGTTCCTTCCGTGTCTGATCTTGGATTGTTTATACCGCCTGTGATTCTCTGCCGCCTGCCCCTACCTCTGCCTGGTATTGTTTCTGATTCTGGATATCCTTTAACATTCTTGATGGTGTTATCTGATTACTGCCTATCTGACCATTCTCCAATAAATATACTGCAATTGGATCCGAATGTCTCTGACTCCACGTTACAGAAGACTTTGCCATACCAGGATCCAGCAGCCCGGTATCCTCTCATTACCAAGATATCTGTCCCCACTTCTAGGTCAGCGTTTCACCTATCCAGCTCAACCATGGACCCAGTAGATCAGCTATTACATCTTCTTCAAGGAGGCCTATCTATTGAGGAGTATGTTCACCGGTTCTGGGAGTTGTCATTTCAAGTACCATTTTATGATGAAGTTTTGTTTAAGGACTTGTTCCGTTTTGCACTCAGTGAACCAACTAAATCATGGTTACCTGGAGGGGAAATTAATGGCAGTTTGAGGGACATCATGGAATATGCTCTTTTGTTGCGTGACTCTCCGTTCACTGTGGGTGAGGCAGAGGACAGTGTTGAAACCCCAAAGAAATTTTTTTTTGGGGGGGCAACATTGTCAAGCTCAGATGGCAGTGGAGCTTGAACCACCAGAGCCACTGCACAAGATGGCCGCCAGCCCAGAGCCACTGCACAAGATGGCCGCCAACCCAGGGCTACTGCACAAGATGGCCACCATGTCCAAGTCAGCTCCCAAGATGGCTACCCTGCCACAGCCAGAATCAGCACCCAAGATGGCTGCCACACCAGATCCTCCACCCATCATAAAAGTTACGCCAAGGTCTTTAGCCACCATGGACGACATGCCAGAGTTCCCAGTCAACATGAGTGTTGCGTTTGGAGACAACAAGGCTTTCCATGAGTGTTCGAGTCTGGCTTCTAGTTTGGCGGACCCACCATTGACATCAGTGAGAGCAGCTGGCATTCCAAGGCCTTCAGCACCAGCAGTTACTGAGGCAGTTCCCCTATCTAGAGTACTTCCGGTTATGGGGGTAGCTATCTGGTGTGTTTGGGTTGCATACTGTCCTCCAGCTTCTACAGAATCCATTCCTGAGCCAAATCCAGCCCTGGAATCCATTCCTGAGCCAAATCCAGCCCTGGAATTCGTTCCTGAGCCAAGTCCAGCCCTGGAATTCGTTCCTGAGCCAAGTCTAGTCCTTGAGTTCGCTCCAGTTCCCTCGTCATGGCCAGGAGTGCAGTTTTCCTGGTCCTATGACTCTAGTGAGTCCAACTCTTTCTGAGGTGGTGGATTGCACTGCATAACCTCCCAAAGTGGCGGCATCCGCTCCAGCTCCTCCTGAGGTCACGGCTTCTGCTGTAGAACCTCAAGAGTTGGCGGCATCCGCTGCAGAACATCCAGAGGTGTCAGTAGTATCTGTCTGTAAACTCTCGTCCTGTCACGGCTATGGATGCCGTCTGTGAAATATCTGCCTCCCCTGTCACGGATATGGAGGCCGTCTATGAACTCTCGCCCTGCCCTGTTATGGCTATGGAGGCCATCTGTGAACTCTCGTCCTGTCACAGCTATGGAGGCCATCTGTGAACTCTCTGCCTGCCCTGTTAAGGCTATGGAGGCCATCTATGAGCTCTCGTCCTGTCCTGTCATGGCTATGGAGGCCAACTGTGAACTCTCTGCCTGCCCGGTCAAGGCTATGGAGGCTGTTTTGGAAATTTCTACCTGCCTTATCATGGCCACGAAGGCCACCATTAATCTGTTTATGTTCTCTGTTTCAGTCCTACCTGACCAGACTTGCTCTCCTGTGCCATCGACTCCACTGTGGTGGTCCTCTGCTCTGCCCTGGTGGGCTTCTGTCCCATCTGCTCAGCTGTGGTGGTCCTCTGCTCCGCCCTGGTGGGCTTGGCTTTGGGGGTCCTCTGCTCCACCCTGGTGGGCTCCAGTTCCATCTGCTCCACCCTGGTGGAGTTCTGCCTTGTCTGCCCTGCCCTGGAGGGCTTCTGCTCATCCTACGTCGCCCTGGTGGGCTCTTGCCTCTGCTTTGCTCTCTCCTCACTGGTGCTCTTCAGCTCCGCCCTGGCTTCCTGCTCTGTCGGCCCCGCCTTGGCTCTTTGGTCCACCTTGGCACCCTGCTCCGCTGGCTCTGCCTCCCTCCCCGGTCCATCCACTTCCACATGGACCTGGCCCTCCATTCATCCACCTGTTACGCCCCTGCTCCACCTCCCACCTGAACTTTGGACTATTCTCAGTTAGGAGCATCTGAAAGCCACTCCTTGATCGTCAGCTGGAGTGCCCATGAACTCCAGTAGAGGGCACTCTACTCAGGACTGCTGCATTACCACCAAGTGTTCCCAATTACCATTCCCCTATATATACTGTGTTTGGACTCTGAGTTGTTGCGAAGTCTTGTTTAGCCCAGTCTGCATTTTCCGAGCAGTTTCCTTGTGTTTGTTCCTTCTGTGTCTGATCTTGGATTGTTTATACCGCCTGTGATTCTCCGCCTGCCCCAACCTCTGCCTGGTATTGTTTCTGATACTGGAAATCCTTTGACATTCTTGACTTTGTTATCTGATTACTGCCTGTCTGACCATTCTCCAATAAATATACTGCAATTGGATCAGAATGTCTCTGACTCCATGTTACTCATATATATATATATATATATATATATATATATATATATATATATATATATATATATATATATATATATATATATATATATATATATATATATTCATTTAATTTACTATTGTGTACAGAAATAGGAGCTTAGAATTTGATCAAAAGAAACTATGATTCAAAACAAGCTTCATGACTAGTATATGTCTATTATGCCTTTAAATGCATTCTGTATAGGCACCCTTCTAGGTTTTGGGACAGAGCCTTTGTTCAACAAAAGCAAATTTATATATATATATATATATATATATATATATATAAATAAAACAAATTAAAGTTACATCTTTTCATCATAAGATCAAAGCAAAAATATGTGGCCAGAAGTGAAAATATACTGGTTGTGACATGGCACAAATTTTATGTGTATGATATTCAAGTCTGTTTATGATGGTGGCCAGCAGGTACTTTCAATTTACTGGCATGTCACTAAGATTTTACAGTAGTCTATCATCTGTATGACTAATTATAAACATCCAGTTCCAGAGGGATGGATTTTCTAAATCAAATATTTTTCCTACAGTGCTGTAGATTCTGAATGTTTAACAAATTCAGATGTTCTGGGAAAACTACAGTTTGCCAGAGAAATTCATGGATACACAGTACACCAAGACAACATATTTAAAAATCAGTTTAATAAGTAAATTACCCTAAACTAAGAGACATCATGTGTTCAAAAACTTGTTTAGGGGTCCAAAACAATTAGAGCTCACCTACATCACACTGTCATTCATTGATCAAAAATACAATTGTATTCTCTTTATCAAAGAAACCAACCTTTTACAATGCATATTAAAAAAAAAAAATAATAATAATAATAATAATAATAATAAAGTAATTGTGTTTTCCACAATAAAAGAACTAAAGGAATTAGCGGTTTGAATAAATGCACTTAAATAATTTCTACTTATTCACAGAACTCTACTGCCTTTTTATCATGAAATTTAAATAAATATCAGTATTTGATACATACATTGCAAATATACACATATGCAGAATAGCTCTTGTTTACTCTAATATGTTGTTTTGACTTTTTGCATTTGGTCTTGATTTAGTAACAAAAGCATGAGTCACTCTCACGGCGTGTGTTGAGGTCATGCCAGATTGTATTACCATCACTCTTGCCACAGAGCTGACGACGTGTGGCTGAACCTGATCAATTCTGGAGACGCAGTAATAGCGAGAGACAGTCAGGGCAAGAGGGTGACAATAATGCAAACACTATGGACTGCAACGCAAATGTCCTCACAAATTATCTTTAAGATTATTTTTCACATTTATGCAAGCTCCCATTCAATTATGTGTCTTGATGGCTATTCAGCAGCACATTATGCTTTGGTTGGCAGATTAAAAATGGCCCGCATGTGTGTTTTGTGGGATTGTATACTGGTATAACTTGGAGTCAGCCTTAGGATGCAATTTATATTTAAATTGCAGACGTACCTTCTCTGGATCCACCGCTGTTATGACCCACACACAGTGTGCGTTATTCTCATACTGGACGGGGTAATTTGGAGATGTTATGATGCCTTTAGGGCCCCGCAGATTAGAGCCACAGGTCCTAGCTGTTGAAAGGGTAAACAGTACAAAGAAAGTAAACACATATTTAGAAACTGCAATGTTTTTGTAGTTATTGCTGTTGCTATTGAAAGAATGCAACACACTATGAGTTATATGACAATAGGATAATCGAAGACATGTAATAGTCAATATAAGAATTTAATGCAGTATAATCAGGCTGTCATCACTATTGCTTTGTCAGCTGCCTAGAGAAGCATTTAAAAGCTTTTCCAAAAGGTAGGCATGTGTCACTCATAGAAGGCAATCACTGCAATGCATTGCGATGAGTTCATTGAAAACAAACAAACAAATGAATCCAAGATGGTGGATGAGCAAAGAGAAATGCTGGTTATAAATGTAATTCTTTCAGTAAACGGTGCAATCTAATTATAAATTGCCTATTTTACTGAATCCATGTATGCACGGAGTATTGCGCTTTTAGCTTAGCAACATGTTAGTCAAACTCATTTTCAACTTACAATCGTTTGATGTTAGCATTTCGATAAGAATGAAAATTATTATAGTGAACTATGTTTTTTATCAGTGTGTTTTTGTGTTGAATAGATTATAATCAGCATGTATAACTGATATTACTCTTCCTTAACCTTTTTTTCTCTCCTTTTTTCACTGAGCTTGTCACATTGCATTATTGGATTTCCTTCTCTATATGCATAAATGAAAGGCTATCTTCAAATGTGGCCAAAACTAAGTATTTTTAGAAGATGTCTTATAATGCTGCCCACCTTTTGTAATGGTCTTTGAGTCCACAGTGTACCTATATTGCCTAAAATGCTTTATTCGTACGCACCTCACTAGGTTTTCAAATAGATATTTCCATCCCGCCCCACACTAAAAACACTTCCTTTGAACACATCCAGCCCTCACGACATGAGCTAATCTATTTAAGGTCATGCCTCAAAATAACTTGACTCAATCATTGACAAAGTCAGGGTATTTTTTTCAACCCTATACTGTGCCAGGTTATTAACTGCTTCTCCCTTGTGTTTAGTCAGGGATTTTCTTTGACAGCTTAAAAGAGCAGCCACTCTGTTGCTGTGGCTTCATTGGCTTCCTCACAGGGTACTAAGGAAGGTTTGGATAGGTAGAGATGTGAAGAGATTGTGTAGTATATATTCTTAAACAGGGCTTCATCACTGCCTATGTGAAAATGAGTTTAAAATGTTTTCCAACCAAACAAATCTATAGACAGTTGTTTTCTCAGAAACATCAACCACTAAACTAGTATTTCCTGAAGGAAACAGCAGTGTTTGCACGTCAGCAGATGAATAGTATTAAAAGTATAGGGAAGTTTAGCCATTGCTTCTGTGTATTGTAAATTGCCGTATTTGACATCTTATTTTCACTTGGTTGTGCATGGTTGTTCATTTTGCGTGACATCTTGCTACAAATGGTTAAATACATGCAAGGAAGACAAAACTAACTGCAATTTATTATGCAGACAGACTTAAGAAAGAGGACCAGTCAGAACTCCATATGCAAAGTTTACAATGTCAGACATGTTTTGAATGCCTCACATTCTATTAATTAGCAGTGGAGCTAAAATCAAAATATCACAGAAGAACTGTGACTGTTTCTTGAACTGTTTCAGATTGATCTACTACCTGTCCACCATTTATCAATCTACAGTAGATGCTGTTTCATTGCCATTTCAAAAACACAATCTGCAGTGGCATTTGCAGTATCTGGCATTAATGAATAATGCACAAAACTGAATGTACACTGTGCTAAATGAGCAAAACAACAACAACAACAACAACAACAACAACAACAAAAATACCTTGTACAAGAGCCTAAAGATAAGCTCTACAACTTAGAACAAAATGATGAATAAGCCCTTTTTTGTACAAAATCCAAGAAAACAACAAACCTACTTTAAAAGGATTAAAAGTAATGTGCATTATTTTTGTATTGGATGGATTAATTAGGAGATGTTGTTTGGATGTTATAGCAGCAGTTGCAAGACACAATGTATTATACCCTCAAATGTTGATCATTAACATGAAAACAACAAGAACAAAAAGATACATCCAGAATTGTCTGATTGAATTGTGAATAGCCTAAAGATTCCCACGTAGCTCTTCATCTTCATTATTTTAAAAATATGTATCAAGTTTGGAAATCTTTAAGCTTGTTTTCATTGTTCTGTATTCAATTATTCAGATGCATCTGCAGAGGTTCAGTAGTTAATAGTCATTCTATACTGAATGTTTGATAAATATCAATACACTGTCAGAAATATAGCAATTTCATTATTCTTTTTTTAATTTTTTATTTGATTTTATTTTTTTAGTTTGCAGAGTGTATGTTTAATATCAACACAGTTGAAATCATGCTCACCTTTGAACAGGAAACTATAAAATAACGACTCTGGTTAAAGAAGAGCTTTAAAAAAAACATGAATAGTTGTGATGTGTCTGATATGTTTAATGACCACTTTCATGGTCTGTATACCTGCAAATTGGTGTTATAAGTGCAACTTAACTATCTAAGTAGCAGTAAATATTGAAATCAGCAGTCAGATTGAGCTTCTATGTTATTCTCAGGTACTCCATAATTAACTCAAAACATCTCCTGAGATTCTCTTTAAGACCACCACTAAAGAGAGAGAAAATGCTAAACACTAAATCACTAAATATTAGTAAATCACAAGGCTAAAAGGTCTTTATCTTCCTGTTTTATACCCTCACTCCCCTAACATATCACAGGAAGAAGTCAGGGAAGGCATTTAAGGCTTGTCTTCAGAAAGGTTACTTGGCACTGCTGAAGCAAAAAGTGTCTGGATCAATCAGTGATTGGCAAAAATTGTGCAAAGAAATTGTCAAACATGGTTACTCCTCCGTCTGCCACTATGACACACAGTCTTATTTACTTATTAAGGTAAGAAAAAGAAATAATAATATAAAAAAAGATAAATAAATAAAAAATCTGCATTATTTGTGTTCATTATAATGCCTGAATTGCATCAAACTTGTTGCATTTCTCAGATCTTACAGTGTATTCAAGTTAAGTCAGAGTTGCAGTAATTCTAAGAATCCAAGGGCCAAATTTACTAACAGCTTGCGCCAACGCAAACCGTCTTTTGGCATTAAAATAATACTCTTAGGATTTACTAAAGACACGCAGTGAAGAAGGTGTGGACAGTTATTTTATGCCTGACCTTACTGAATATGCATTTGTAGGAGTTTCCCTTTCAGACACAAAATGTATAGGTATTAAGAGTATTAAAATTAATCACACACGCGATTTACTAAGGTTTGCTCTAATCAAATCACTGGTATTTATGCCATTATTTAATGCCCAAAAAGCATGTCTTAAAGCAGGCAGTAATTTGTGCTGCTCTTGGTAGATTGCGTTGGTCATTATGAAAATGACCTGGCTGCGCCTGTGTTCTTTATGTTCTCAATGTCCGCATTGTCAGTAAATCACCCACATAATTTTCCTCTCCTATCAGAGCTTTTATGGAATTGCGTTCTAATGCTAATTTGCCCTGTTTATTAAATCCGCGACCAAGTATTAAATTAATATATTACCCATTGTTTGTTCCCTGATGCACTAGGCTCTTGGTATAGATGAGCATATATATCTGAATTTATGTAGCGATTGATGTATTATTCTGGCATCAACAACATAGCTGTCACATGTGTCTGCTGTGAAGAGCACGACGCAGGAGCAGGATCGGGAAACCACATTTATTATAACTCAAACACAGAGAACTTAGAAAACTAGGAACACAACCACTATACATAGACGACACGAAACACTGGACACAGGAAACACTGGGCTTAAGTAACAAGGAACTAATGAGGATAATAAAAGGAACCCAGGTGAACTGAATGACAATCAACCATGAGGGAAAACTAGGTCACAGGGAGCATATGGGAAGAAAAACACGCACACAGAATGTCCAGGGGCATGACAATTTGTCCCCCCTCCCGGAAGGCATGTCTTCATGCCACATACAATCAACAGAGGGGGGTGGGAGGGTGGTGGTCCTGGAGGCCTCTCAGGGCAGGCTAGTACGAGGAGTGAAGCTCCCAGGGTGGTACCGGTACGGGTGGAGCAGGCAGTTCAAGGGGCCATGACAGAGAAGGCAGTTCAGGGTGCCATGGTGGAGCGAGTAGTTCAGGGGGCCATGGTAAATTTTCTTAGGGAGGACTCCGGGTCTCCTGGCTGGCACAGGCACTGAGTTGGGCTCAGGAGTCCACTCTGGGCTGCATTTAGGAACAGAAGACCTCCCTGGGCTTCCCTCGGGAACAGAAGCCCACTCTGGGCTATACTCGGGAACGGGGGCCTTTTTTGGGTTAAATTGAGGGGGAGGAGTCTTTTGTGTTATATAATGAAAAGCAGGAGCCTTTTCTGGGCTAAACTCAGGAACAGGAGCCCTCTCTGGGTTAAACTCAGAAACGGGGGCTTTTTTTGGGCTAGATGTGGGGACAGGAGCCCTCTCTGGGCTTGACGTGGAAACAGGTGCCCTCTCTGGGCTAGACTCGAGATCTGAGGCCCTCCCTGGGCCAGGCACGGGAACAGCAGCACTCTACGGGAACAGAAGCCCTCTCTGGGCCAAACCCAGGAACAGAAGCCATCTCTCGACTCTGGTCAGGGGCTAGAGCCAACTGTCTATTCCTTCTCATTCTCCTCTTTTGGGCTGAGGTGAAGGAGATAGCTGCTGTCATCATAGGGCTTGGGAGTGAATCGGCAGATGGGCTTGAGAGCGGAGTGGCCAGCGGACTTGACAGTGAAGCGGCCAGCGGACTTGACAGTGGAGCGGCCAGCAGACCTGTATCTGGGCTGAGGACTGAAGCCGAACTTGGAGGAACTTGGTAAAGCGCGGGTGGAACAGAGAGAGTGGGCTCTTTGGAACGGTATGTGGAGGGTGCTGGTAGATGGTGTGCTAAAGCACCCACTTGCTTCTGAATGGGCACAGGATTACTATCCTCCACATCAACAAGGAACTCAGAGTGATTTAAATCGAGGACATAATTAATAAAGTCTGCTACGGGTCTATAACAGTCATCAGGAGACAGGAATTGAAACCAATTATCATCATAGTGATAATAGCGAGTCCCATTTGGAAGCAGACATTAACCATGTGATCATTCCAGCTCACTAGATGCCATCCATCCTGCTGGATGTTCCAGATTAACTCCTCAGCCCAGTTCATACTGAAGAGCGTGATGCAGGAACAGGATCGGGAAACCTCATTTATTATAACTCAAACACAGAGAACTAGGAACACAACCTGTCACAGTCTTCAGCTGGTGTGCCCAGGATGGGCACCAGAGGACACTGTGTGTTTGTGTAAACACATGGCTTGTTACCTCATAATTGTTTTAGTTATTCCACCTGCGTCTCCCTCATTACTTAGTCTCCCTGTGTTTGCAATCCTGTGGTTTTCCATTATTTGTCGTATGTGTTCGAATGTGTCTGTGTGCTCTTTGTTTAAGCCTGCTCTGCCTGTTCCTGTGTGGCCTTCCCTTGTCTTGCCACTCTGTGCCCTGTTCTGGCCTTTCTGCCTGTTTTTCCCCCTTGGGGTAGTTTTTGTTTATTTTCATTATTAATAAAGAGCCCTATTACTGCATCTTTGAGTCCTTGCCTCATCTCTTCACACAGACTGTGACACAACCACTATACATAGACAACACCGAACACTGGACACAGGAAACACTGGGCTTAAGTAACAAGGAACTAATGAGGATAATCAAGGGAACACAGGTGAAAAGAATGACAATCAACCATGAGGGAAAACTAGGTCTCAGGGAGCACATGGGGAGAAAAACACACACAGAGACTGTCCAGGGGTGTGACAATAGCTGAATGTGGATACATTAATGTTATGAGCGTTGCTATAGAAATTAATTATGTCAGAGTTTGAGGATGTGAACCGCTTCATGAGTAGAACAAATTTTTGTATAAATAGTTTATAAACAATTTTTATGTAAATCATTATAGTGCAATATTATGTACAAATATATGAGATGAATTTGATTAAGTATAAGTAAATATCAGACACTTGGTCTTGGAAAAGAATGAACATGCTGATTTCATCAGAGTTATGGTGGTATAATGAGAGGTAATGTTTGCAAAAGCTAGCAAAACTTCAATTAAACCTGGATTATTATTTTCTTTCTTTCTTTCTAGTGAATGAATGACAGCACCAATTAAAAGTAAACATCACTCTTCATTTATCTGCCTGATGAAATTAATAGATGTGGATAAAAATTTCAAACTAAAAACAAATGTGAAGTCAAAAGCAAGAGTAAAACAAACACAGTTTTACTAACTAAACCAAGCCTGGACCGCTCATAATCTTGCACAATGTTTCAGTTTATACCCAAAATCTGTATTTAGGTTAGTTTGTCTTTTGACATTGGCATCTGATAGCCCTCCACCTCTGCAATGTAGGGAAAGCTGTGGCAGGTTTTTTTGTTTTTTGTTGGTTAATTAAGCACATCATCTGGTATTTAAAGTTTATAATAAATCTGTCATGGAATAATGCATAAATAAGCAAATTGGAACACACCTAGTGTGATGTTAGCATGTAGCTAAGCTAACAGTAAAACTAATAAGCATAAAAGTACAAAACATACACCAATACTGTGTCAAATCTATTAGTCCATTAATAAAGTCTATTAATACTGTAATGTCTGTTTGTTGATGTAACTGCAACGTCACTTAATAGAATGTCTATCAAGGTGTTACTTTTTTCAACTATGATTGTTTCAATGCATTACGGGATTATCTTTCAAACTGCCTTTTTGCCCATTTTGATGTAAATACTGAGATGAAACAGAGAGCACACTAGATTTTGGAACAGAGCTACAGTCATCAAGAAAAACCCTATATGCATAATTCAAAACCAGAGATGTTCTTTTATATATTCACATGTGCTAGCGTTGTCTTTGTTAAATTTGTGTGGCACAACTATTCCTACGAATTGTCTGGCCTTACTCCCTGCTGCCATGTGGTACACATCTCACTTAACAGGATCTGACAACATCCCTACAGAAAGTGTCTGAGCAGGGGAAAAGAGAGCCATATTTGCACTTACTCCGACAGATAGGCCTGTGGTCACTCCAGGCCGCCAGGGTCTCAGTCACTCTCTGGCAAGTGATGCTCTTTGATCCCTGCAGTACATAGCTGTCGTCACAGGAAAACTGGATGCTGGCTCCGACCCTGCCAAAGTTGAAATGACCGTCAGCCATCGACCAGCTACATGAGTCATACCATCAACCCCAGACCCTCTATGTCTCTGACGCATCCTTCTTTTGTTAGATGAAAGCACTTTCTGTCAAACGTCTATAAACCGCTTGTCTCTTCTATTTTCAGAATCACCCACTTCGCATTCCATTAAATGCAGAACATGTAATGGCATTTAGTTCTTTCTCTAAGGGCATTAGAAACCCACTTAGTAGCGGTGACCAAAGGTCCTTGTGGTAATGGCCTATCGGTATGGGAGTTCAGACGGACGTGTCAAACAGCAGGCCCAGGCCTGATTAAAGCTGTGTCATGCAGTTAAAAAGGACAAGCGCAGCAGATAATAGAACAAAAAGAGGACCTACTGGAAGCTGGAGCCAATTCTTTTCCCATTCTCAGGAATCCCTGGATCTGGACAAATGTCTGCAGCCATCCCACCTTGGCTTACTGCATGAAAGCAGAGCATGCAAGAGAAAGAAGACAAACACACACACGCACACACAAACACAAAAAAAAAAAAAAATGTGAGGAAACACATTATGTTTGATAGTCGACTGGTGCATGTTCAAGGCAGCATGTCAGAAGGATTTCACCAGATGCACTGCCTCATTGCTGAACTCTTATGAATACAAAAACACTCATACAAGTATGTGAGTTGTCTTGGTCAAGTTTCACCTAAAAATCAAAAGAACCAAAAAAGAAAATTCTATTATATTTACAGCAAATAAAACCAATTTTTAAGGTTCATTATCATTCTTGTGACAACTGAACACATTAAGCACAAGAATGTCATTCATTGTGTAATGCCTTGCAATTAAGCTGATAATGAAAAAAAAAAAAAACATGTGGGTGCAGTGTGCTTATGTCATCAAATATGTCATTATGTCACAATTAGACAGACAGACAGACAGATAGACAGATAGATAAATAGACATATAGATAGATAGAATTTTTATACACTGAAGGACACAAAAGGGTCAATGTGCATACATTCTATACATAATATTGAATGTTTCTTTCTAAGAACAAACCCTGCCAAAGAAGCTATTAAGAAGAAAAGCAATGGAATGTTCTATTTCAACAGCCCAGAGTGTACAGTGTTCATAAGAATGCCAGTAAAGATTGCATTCACAGGTGGAATATCTATTCCTGTAGAGCTGACAAGGGATTTAGTGATGGTAAGCTCAAGGCTATTTGCCATAAAAAGCAAAGAAAGGTCAAAGCATGTCCCATGTTTCTCCCCACCCCCCTTCTAAGCCACAGTGAGTTTGTGTTCACACAGCCTCACTTTCTGACATCCCTCTGAGTTCAATTACTGGCCAAAATCACATGAGGTGGGTTCATGGATGACTTCATTTTAGGTGCAGCATTGAACATCTCTACATGCACATCTTTTTTCATGTTGTAAATCTTTGACTATTTATTTTTCATGATTGTTTTTTTTTTGTTTTTTTTTATTAACACCCTTTTTATTATTATTTTATGGCTGTTTTTTTTTTTTTTTTTATATGGTGTATTTGTTTGTTTGGTTGTTTCAGCTGGTCTAGCACAGACTGTGCTAAATAAAGATACGTCCTTCAATTTCTGATGCAACATCAATAAATTAAATATTATTGATGTTTTAAAGGATGGCACACTAAACAATCATCTTATAAACAGCTACTTTATGACTGTGCATTCTTTGGGCTACTGAAGTATAACATTAATAAGACTTTAAACTGTTATTTAATATGAATTGCTTCAGTAGTTTCCTCAAAGGAATGGTGTTGGTAAAGACATTGTATAATTATAATGTTATAATTTAAAGGTCTGGTTGATCTTTGATACAGCCTCAGTTTTTGATAAAATGAGCTTTGTTTGAGACAATTAGTAACAAGTTGCCTATATATGTAAGAGCAGAACTGTATATTGTTTTTGAGTTTTGTCTGTACTTTTTAGTTTTTGGACAGACAGAAAATCAAATTCACAGACAGACAGACTGACTGACTGAGTGACTGACTGACTGACTGACTAACTACCATTTAGTGGCAAATTGCGCTACATAATGTTTGGATAAACCTTGTGGCCTAATAGGACATAAAAACAAAAACTACATTTTCTCACATTCTTGTCAGTCAGAGGGTCTCTTTATATTTAAGTCAGTGGTTTTTGGCTAGAAAAAAAAGCTGCACCAGACTTAGTGTTTACAGTGAAAAATATGTCTATACAAGTCTAACTTGATTTAGGTGACACAAGATTAATTAACATGTAGAACCCACACAAGCCATTTTATGTAAAGTCATCAGTCCTGACTGACAAAAAAACACTTGGATCATGAGGCAAGGTCAATGCATTTGCAAGTGGTGTGTTTGTGCATGTGTGTGTGCGAAAAGCCCAAGGTTTCTCTTGTGGAGGGAGGTTTTTTGATCACCTGTCATGTCCTTCTTTTTGATGTGGTCTTCAAATGTCATTTCCCCTGATTGTTGATATCAGTTTCTAAAGTTATTCTGTCTGATCAAAGCGGGTGTCTGTTTTTTTCTGATCTTTTTCTTGGACATTTATTTTCCTCCTATAGTGCAATCACCTCAATATGTGTCAAAGACTTTCTTATAATGCACATGTAAACGTTTAATACATAACTGCCAAGTGTACTTCCATTCCAATCAAAGATCTAAGAGCTGCCCTTAAAGGTGCTGCAAGCCATTTCACTAATGTCTGCCAGATTTAGCTACCAAAGAGTAAAAATCACATAAATTTTCTTCATAGAGAAATGTAGGTTATTTTTTTTTTTTTTTAGCAATAATACCTTCTAAGACCTATCAAAAGCTCGAAGGTTAAGGAATAATAAACATTGATTTTCACTCAGAAATTACTAGTACATTTATACTACTAGTACATTTCAAAAACAATTACAATAAAACAGCAAGTAATTAAACAAGTCCAATTTTGGTATTTTCTGTAATACTTTAGATTAGGGAACACTATTCACTATTAACCATGCTTATTAGCATCTATATTTCTAGCACATTGGCTGTTTATTAGTACTTAAATAGCACATATTACTGCATGGCCATATTCTAGATCTAATAACCGTACCCAATACATAAACATAACTATTACAACAACTAAATTATCAATATGCAACGAATTAGCAGTTTATTGGGTAAAATATGTATGTGTTCCCTCATCTGATGTGTTACAGTATTTTCTTGTAAAACATAATCCAATAATTGTTCCCTATCGTAACTTCACTTGTATTG